>NW_027069853.1:466868-493635 GCF_002906115.3 Quercus suber | reverse complement strand
AAAAAAAAACACGTGGAACTCGAGTTCCATGCCATTCAAAATTTACTCAGATGGAACTCAAGTCCAAGCGGGTAATTTTTTTTTAAATGGGACTCAAGTTTACTATACTCGAGTTCCAAGATAGTAAGATAGTATTACATCTTGCAACTTTTTATTTTTTCCCAAGTCACATAACAATGTCTCTCCTCTCTCTTCTCTCTCTCTCTCTCTCTCTCTCTCTCTCTCAGTACCACTTCTCCTAGTCCCTCATCTTCCTTAATTCATCAATCCTCATTTCCTCAGTCCTCATCTCTCTCAGTGCCGCCTTCTCTACGTCTCAACGAGGACGACCTCTCAATGGTTGTGACAAGTGGCGGCACTCCATTAGAAAACAAGGCAAGCTTGATCTTTTTTACTGTATTTATTTGTGAAATTTTTTAGGATTTTGTTGTAAATATGTTTTGGGTTCTAAATAATTTGTTTAAATTTTTTTGGATTTTTTGAGGAATTCCTTTAAATTTGTTTAGGATATAATTGATTGAATAGGTTCTGGACTAGATATTTCGGGAACGCTATTCTGTTAGATAAATGTGAAGATTTGTCATTTTTTAGTGTGAAAGATTAATATCTAGGTAGTATAAATTATATTGGGAGTAGTTTTTGAGTGTTTGGATGACTTTGATTATTTGACAGCAACAACCAAGCTTTTTAGTCCCAATTTTTTTTTTTTTTTTTTTTTGGGTCGGCTATGAATCCTTAAAAGATTATGCAATGTCAGTCATATGCTTTTTCAATTATTACTTTGATTATTGAATGTTGTAAATTTAAAGCATTTTAGTCAATAATTTATATTGTATGGTTTAAATTAAATCCTATTTCTTCTCTTTTTCCTCTCATACTTGGCTCATTTATGCATATATTTGTGTCTTCTCTTTTTCCTCTCTTTTATTTCTATCTAATATGACAAAACCTTTTTGCAGCATAATGTGGTAGATCTCGGACCATTGATCGTAGCATTTTGACGGAACAAGTGAATCATCGATCTGAGTTACTTTGGAACCTTGAAGGCTAGGTAAAATTTTTTGCATAATGGTATTTGGTGATTTATTAACTTTTTTGTGAAGTGATAGAAGAAGCTTGACATGGATAACCCATAGGAGATTTAATTTTATTTTCTTTATGACTTTGAAATTATATTTTACATTGTTTTGCTATTTTGTTTGTGCCCGAGATTTAACATTTTGCTCCATTATGAATCTATTTGTTTAAACCTATGTCCACATCCATGGAAACTAACAAGGAGTAGATATCATTTTGTAGCTAAAGTAGCACTGTTTACAAGAATACGCATATCAGTTCACATCAGTCACATGTTTATAATATGTTTCCTCATACATGCTGCATTCTAAAACTATTGGGCTGTAGATTTACTCCAACCATCTTCCCTTTCCCTCCCAAATAGTGATGTATCTTAAATTCCTTTTAGACTAGATATGTGATCTTTCTCATTTGACTTTTTTTCCTCCCATGCTATGATAAATCTAGGTAGTTAAATACTATGGTTGTTTAATTTATCACTACAACTTAGTGTTTTAGCTTCAAAGTTCAAGATACAGAATTCCATCATGAGTTTTGTGCTTTATAGCCTTTGAAGGAGTAATCACACTAGTTTTTATAAATTTAAAGTAGTAATAATAAATTCATCACAACTAAAATTGATTTGACAATAAACTTATAGATTATACTATTGCTTTTGGATGTTGAGTTGTTCTTTAATGGCATATTACGTACTTGATCAAAGTATAAGATATTTATCTATTGTTATAAGATTTCTAGGATCCTCTAGCACACTAAGTTGTCGATGTCGCCATGAAGAGTTGACATTGTAAAGTTGTTATTTACAACTGTTGTTTTGTTGGCTTATATTTCGTGCCAAATTTGACTGTAATTATATTCCATCCGTTGTACCCTGTATTTATTGTGGGATTTCATTGTAAGGTTTGTGTGATAGAGAGAGAAAGTGTGTGAAGACTCAAGCATTTGAAGACTGAAGATTTCTCGCGGGTGTATCGTGACTTAGCTACCCGCGAAATGACTCATGTGCCCTACATGTGCTGGAATGCGAAGAGTCAGGTCAGATGGAGACAGTTGTGTCTCGCGAGTATCTCGCGGGTAAGGCCTTCCAGCGAGACACCCGCGAGACATTCTGTTTTTCCAGTCTGATACACACTTTCTGTGCCTACACTATTTATACCCACATTACCATAAATGTTAATGAGAGCTTCTGAGAGAAAACCCTAGCAAACACCTTGAGAGCTAGAGATTTTTATACCACAACTCTACACCTTAAGAGGTTGATAGCTCAAACACTTACCACACTCTTTGAGAGTGTCAAGTGAAGTTTTGGTGCTGTTGGGAAGCATTGAAAGAAGTCTGGAATGGCAAATACAACATTGAGCTTGTTACGAGATCTGGAGAACTAGACAAGACACAATTCTGAGAAGCTTGTTGGAGTAGGAGCTTGGAGGGCTTAGGTACAGAGAGTAGATTAGGCTTGAAGGATCTCTTGCTCACCCCTTGTATCCAACTAATTGTCTAGTGGATCAATTTTTGCTTTAAGGGGGGCGGAGAGGTTTTTCACCAAGTTCTTCGGTTTCCTCTTCGATAACACATCTCCGTATTATCTGTGTTGGCACCTCTCTTCCCTACTCTTGTTTATTTCATTTTTACTACTCGGGTTGCTTTAAATATGGATTAGAGTAGTTGTCTTGCTTATACGCTTATGTTTACACTTTTCCGCACTTAGTATTAATTTAGTGTAAATCAACCAAGCCATAACTTCAATTTGGGGGTCTAAATAGCTCGTGTGTTTTCAACACTTTTCTGAGCTTTCAGACATGTCGAGATCCTAAGGATGAGCGTGTGATTGCATAGTGAGGTTGCTTGGTTTAGAGCATTTACACATGGTCCATCCATAAAGCATGATCATGTATTGATCACTGCATATAGAGTGATGGTGCCCAGAGACCCATTCTTCCACCTTCCACATGGTGAGATGACGATCACACTGCAAGATGTGGAAGTTATAACGAGGATGCCAACGAGGCTAAGGCAATGGTCAGGGTCCACTAAAAGAACTTAGAAAACTGTGTGTGCTGAAATGCTTGGAATTCAAATTCTAGATGAAAATAAAATCGTGCTAGATGGTCAAAGGATTCAAATAAAAGTGCTCGTTGATCGAATTGCACAACCATTGCCTTCGGATGCCAATGAGATACAGGTTCATCAGTATCCTCACTGCTATATGCTAGCCCTATTGGGGGATATGGTATTTGTTGACAAGTCTGGAGATAAGGTCCATCTCATGTGGTTGGAGTTCATGCAAACCTTCATAATCCACCCAAGTATAGTTAGGGTAGTGCAGCCCTATCATGGTTGTACAGACAATTGTGCAATGCAACCAAAAAGACAGCAAAGCAAATTGATGGAGCATTGATTCTAGTCCAATTGTGGATATATGTCAAATTCCCACATATGTCCCCACGGAAGGTGCCCCCACCAAAGGGTGTTTATGGTCCCCACCACCACCACGAATTGCTCTTGCCATGAAGTAAGTATATATTGCATAATTATTGTGCTATCATTAGATGCATTATGCCACAATCATTTTATCATTCAAGTTTTACGTAAACAACCAATGACCAAGCTATGTTACATGCTTGTAGTTGGGCAGAGGCTAAGTATACAAAGAACACACCTATACATGTGATTTCCGCATATCGTTTCAAATTTCCATGACACGCCCCGACCAGGTATAATACTTGTTTTTACACAACATTTATATCAATTTATGTCTTTGAGATTATACCCATCATAATCAAAATCATAAAAAAGTATTTCATTGCCCACTATTGTACTAGTTATGCAAATTATGAGAAAATTACTTAGGGTGGTTACTTTTATTGGTGGCTACTGTAGGTTAAGTGGGAGCCATATGCTGATGAATTGAGTCGCCTTCCTCCTAATTTTTGCATCAAGGGAAGTAATGTGTGGAGGTCGAAAATTTCACTTATATATTTTGTCTTGTAAAGTTCCACCTACCTAATCGTGTCCTTCGACAACTTAGGATAAAGCAGGAAAAACCCGAAGATGTTAATACCGATCACGAATTGCATAAAATAGATGCGGGGGCAAGGTAGAAAAAAATGGAGGGTGGAACATGTAGTCCATATTCCCAAATGTAATAATCATTCCGAGTACATCTATCGTGGAAAAATACTCCCTTTGTTTGTGTCGAACTGAAATGGAGAAAAGGGACTTGGGTCATAAGTTAGCAACTAGTTGTGTAGGTAGTACTTTTACTCTAGGCATTAAGTGGCAATGTAAGGCTATATAAATTTATCAGGAAATTTTGCATCTTGTGGCTATGGCTTCAAAATTAAAATGTTGAAAAATATAGATTTCTTCCAAAGATGAAATTGAGTTGGGTGCAATGGAAAATTCCTTTTTAACTTTGGATGGTAGTTTATTATATTTGTACCTCATGTATATGATAATTGGAGGGTAGCTCATTGGCTTTGGAATTATTATTATTATAGCTGTGATATAATGAGGCGCCTGGATTAAATGAACAATAAATTTGTATGAAATATTTTTGCTTATACCTTACATGTTTGAGTAAAGGAATTGTATATATACTTTTAGTTTCAGAATTAAGAAACTTGTCACTGCAAGTTTAATTGGATCCCATTCCCATTCTTTTCTCATTAAATTCATTTTTAATTTTTTTTGCAACTCGAAGAACTCCACATGTGAGGTCCAGATGAAACTCGAGTTTGCTAAACTTGAGTTCCATCCAGGCAAATTTTTTTAACGACATGGAACTCAAGTTTGCTAAACTCTTGAGTTCCATGTGGTTTGTTTGTTTGTTTGTTTGTTTTTATTTTTTTTTATTTTTTTATTATTAATTAATTCCACGTTAGGATTATACTAGTTGGACCTCGAGTTTAGTAAAGTTGATTTTGGGTTGGAACTCGAGTTTGTCAAATTCGAGTTCCAAAAACAGTCTATATAACTAAATAACTTCAAACGCAAGCTATTCACCAAAAAATTTCCTAAAAAGTTACTATTCAACAAATTTTGCCTAATTGATGCCAAAAGACATTTCTGCATAACATTGCGCAAGAAGATCTGCCCGACTGTCTATAAAATCTTGGCTCAATCATATCGAAGAGTTTTAACATAAAAGACGCTATGAAGCTAGGATCATCTTACTTCATGTTTTTGAGCTCACTTTTCCTATTCTTGCTTTTTCATCTCATTGAACCCTTGTCTCTTATTCGTCTATTTTGTCACAATGACGAGAGGTCTCCCTTCTATTTGTCCATTTTTCATCATCAACAACTCCACCTGTGGAGGTCCTGATGATTATCCTAAGTTTGCATCATGGACACTTGAAGGAAAAAATAGCAGCGGTTGCTCATAGGATTGGCCTTGAGCTTAGCAAGAGTTGTCTCTGTGCATGTGGTTCCATCAACTCTGGTAGCAGCCTTGCCCACCTTGTTCACCGTCGGGACTTGACCTTAGCTACAAATACAATCACTTAAATTACTCCAGATACCATCTATATACTATAAGCAATCTTTCCATGCTAACATATCTCAACCTGTCTTATTGCTTCTTTCTTGGTCAAATTCCATCAAAGTTTCACTAGTTGTCTACCCTCATGTCTTATAATTATTGTTTTCTTTGTTTTTTTTTTTTTTTTTCCTTAATTCCACGTCAAAGTTATACTAGTTGGACCTCGAGTTTAGTAAAGTCGATTTTGGCTTGGAACTCGAGTTTGCCAAACTTGAGTTCCAAAAACAGTCTACATAACTAAATAACTTCAAATGCATGCTATTCACCAAATTTTTTCCTAAAAAGTTACTATTTAGCATTTTGCCCATCAATTAGCAAGGGTGGCAATTGGGTGAGTTGGGTCAATTGTGGGTTTGGTCATAAATGGGTTGGACACACATTTACCCATTAACCCATTTATTATTCATTTAAATATAAATTAAATACTCATTTACCCCACCAAACCCATTTAATCTAATGGGTATCCAATCTACCCATTTAAGCAATTATTAAACACACACACACACACACACACACACACACATACACACACACTTACAAAGAGTAAAAACATGTCGAATTACCCAAATGCCTACAACTTTAAATGACCAAATTACCCTTGGTCCTCTAAAAATTTTGCTCAAATTTGAGGCATTTGATTTTTCAAATCTAAAGGATTTGATTATTCTAATGTGAATTTGTGTTCTTTTTATAGGAGATAGCTTCCATGGCAGAGAGGAACTAGTAGTGATTTTTTGGTAGGTAGAGGGATGTGTTGAAGAGTGGTTAGGGTTCCGACGAGCCTTCGCCAATGTCGATGGTGGTGGTAATGGTTTGGTGATCAAATCAGTCAATGCTTTGCTTCTCCATCCCAATTGGCTTACTCTCTTCATAACACTAAGGACTCTCTCTCTCTCTCTCTCTCTCTGTGTTTGGCTTTTGAGAAAACGTTGGAAAACATAAGTTTTGGTTTTATTTTATTTTATTTTTTAAATTCTTTTAAAGTTCAGATTTTAAATTTTAGATTTTAGATGGGTACATGGTTAACCAAAGGGTTTCCCATTAATGCTTTGTTTGTTTTATCATTAACGTTTTCTAGAAAATTGATCATTTTCCAATAAGAAATTTTCTACTATTTGGTAATGGCCTTGAAAATGAGATTGAGAGCATTTTTTAGTGTTTGGTATGCTCAAATTTTTTTATAACATTTTTTATATAATTTAAAATATGTATAACATGTGTATTGTGTAAACTCAACTAATGTGATCAATATAAATAGTTAAAAAAGAAAAAAAACTAAGTATGAATTTGGTTTTCAAATAAAATTTTGACAATTGATACAATTAAAATTAGTTCTCCAATTTTCCTAATTTCTACCACTCATCTTGCTCGTATATTATGGATGGTAACATACATACACACACACACATATATCAACCATACTTCTCATAATTCAAAATAACCATAAGTTCCATTTCAAATAGTTCAAAATGCCACATAGGTTAAATAGTTCAACTTGCAAAATAGTCTAGTACAAAGTGTTTGATAAATAACAAAAATGCCAAATTGTCCAAACACTTGATTTATTTATGCTTTTAAGTTTTAAGAAGCTGAACACTGGATTTAGGATGTGTTTGGATACCATTTATTTTGCTGAAAACTGAAAACTAAAAACACTGTAGCAAAATAAATTTTAAATGTGTAAATAGTATCGTGTGATCAATTTTCAATGAAAGTTTCAGTGAAAAAAGAGGTTTGTGAGTTTCGTGAACAGTGCACTATTCATAGGACCCACAGGAAAAGCAAAAAAAGGCCAGTACACGTTCTCCAAAAGAAAAAAAAAAGGAAGAAGAAGAAGAAGAAGGAAAAAGCTGAAACGCAAACGCGGGTCTGTTTCAACTATACCCAAATGGGTACTTAATGTTTTCAAATTTTCTATCAAGAAGCATTCTATAGTCAAAGACTCAAGGTTTAGAATTAATTTTTTTTTTCTTCATCTTCTTAGCAAATACGAGTAGTTAATTGAAGAAGAAGGAAAAAACTGAAACACAAACGCGGGTCTGTTTCAACTATACCCAAATGGGTACTTAATGTTTTCAAATTTTCTATCAAGAAGCATTCTATAGTCAAAGACTCAAGGTTTAGAATTAATTTTTTTTTCTTCATCTTCTTAGCAAATACGAGTAGTTAATTGATTACTTTATTTATGTGGCAAATCAATAAGCCACACCCATAAGAGATTGCAAGGGCCGCCCTTTACTGACACCAACCAATAATTCCAATCCATGGTGGTCTGTTTTCCAGCAAGCTATCACAATAGTTGGAGGGAAACTTGCGAAGCCTGAAATATTGGCTTCAACTACTATTGCATGATTCATAAGACAGTTGGGTTTCTCTCCAATGAAAATATTACCGTCTTACTTGATGAGGTTTGACAAGTTTGCCAATCTATGAGAAGAGAAGAGAGAAGAGACCAGAGAGACAAAAAATATTGTTTCTCAGTGACCAAAAGAATAAGAGTTGTAAGCCACACAAGACAAAGATTGTTTTCTAGAAAAAATATTTGGAAAACAACCTATAAAAAATAAGCCTTATTTTTGTTAGGATTTTCCTATGACTAAAAGATAGTTTTTCATTGACCAAATTTTTTTTTTTATGCTACCAAATACTATAAAATATGAAAAACTATTTTTATAGAAGGTTTTCTTGTGAAACAAACAGAGCGTAACACTCATTTAACTTGACTATCCAATGAGTAATTTACTCATTTAACACAAATAATTAATTGGATTGGGTCAAGACTTATCGAAATTAAGTGGATCATGGATGGATTAACGAGTTTGGGTAAAAATTTTCAATCCTAATTATGAGTGTGTCTTGCTTTAGTTCACACCATCTACGTAAATTGTGGGGATAGTCGTGGCATACTGCCCTGTTTCATTAGTAGAATTTTTTGTCTCTCTCTCTCTCTCTCTCTCTCTTTTTTTTTTTTTTTTTTAAACGGAAGAAGATATCTTTTTTTATCTTTTAAGTCTCTCATAGGTTGGAGTTTAAAGGGACTTAAAGGCTCCTTTCCCTTCTCAACAACTGGGCATGTTCTAGGTGGTAATCCAGTTGTTAAATTCGTCAACACCTTTTTCAAGATTTGTAGACTTCCTCCTTATCTTAATAGGATTAAAATACCTAAGTCAATAACCTTGAAATTATTTCGCAATTTCTGACCTACCATCCTTTGCAATTATACAAAGTTCTTTCGAAATTACTAGGGAACCGGTTTAAATATTTTTTGGATGATATTATTCACCCTTGTCAATCCTGATTTGTACCTGAAGGCACGGCTACAGAATTGTTGGTTAGGAAATGATCCATTTGATAAAGAATAAGTAAGGGCCATATAGGAAGTTTTTCCTGTAAAAATGGACTTGGATAAAGCTTAAGATAGACTTGAATATGGTCCTTTTTTGAGAATTGAGACTTGAGGGGCCGCTAATTTCTCTTTCAAATTTGTATGGATGAGCTTGTTTTTACTTGATCAGGAGGAGATCAGGAGATGAGGAGAATATATAACTTTTTAAAGTATCACATTTTTTAAATTAAGTAAGAATATACTTGTATATGATAAACTAAATATGCTAAACAAGCATATGAAAATAAATTTGATCCAAACGCACATTTATAATAATAGGGTAGCTAAGATTCAGTGGAAAATCCCATGCTTAATTATATGGTTTAGTAATGAATATAAAAGGAAAAGGAAGAGATAAAAAAAGAAGAAAAAAAAAAGTCTGCAAACAAAAATCAAGAAACCAAATAACAAAATTTTCAGGAGTCATGCACCGACCTTTTGCCTCCAAATAACTATTGCATGTGTAGAACATGATTAAGCATCATGAACTAAAAACAAGAACGAATAATTAATGAAAAGAGTCGAGTTTGTTAACAGTAAATACAAATAATAAAAGCTGCTACTGAATACAAATTACATATATTCTCAATAATCTACGTACATGCATGAGAACAAATTTCAAGGATTTTGAGAATACCGTTAGATACTTTAGCTAGTTTTAATAACTGATCAAATTCTTCGGTTCTGCATGCAAGCATGATGGGGCCTTGTATCTTTGGTTCAAGCTCATCTGCTTGTGACTGCACAATCAGTTCTTGAAATGCTGGTAATGATAGATACTTCACTGGAATTTCATATCTCTTCATCTCTTCTCCCACGTACAGATCTATGTAACCTTTCGGAACTTTACGGGTCTTGGAGCTTTTAGTAGAGTCAATTCGATTGTACGAGTTCTTGGAATGATTTAAACCTATTTTTTTAAAGAACATGCTGATTTTCCTACGAACAAAGGTACAAGAGAAATACATAATTGTTCCTCGGAAAGAAAGAGACTAGCTATTGCTTATTCAATTTCAAAGTAAAAAAAAAAAAAAAAAAAAAATCAAAGTAGATAGAAAAGCAGATGCTAATTAAAGGAGGCAGTGAATGCTAAAGGAGATTGTGGATATTAAAAGAAATTTATGTGGAAGAGATAGTTGACTAGTAAAATTAAAAGAGTTCCACTACATATAGACTCCTAACCTTTGTGAAAAATTCATATACAAACTCACCTCATTGGAACACACTACAACACAAAAAATACACGGTCTGGGTGAAAAATTTGGAGTCAACAGACTTTTTCATATTAAAAATCACAAATATATATTGATTTGTAAAACAAGTTCGCCCTCCACGATTAATTTGACCATAACAGTTATGTCAAAATGCTTGAGATTTGAGAATGCCTTGTGGCATCAGCGCTATGGAAGGAAAAAAAAAAAAACAGTAGCCTAACTTATTCAAATGGTTATTACTTATTCATGAAAAATGAATTACAAGACTTTTTGCCCTTAAATTTTTTTTTTCTAAGGTAGTATATTGTTGCCTTAGGCTACACTCATCTACTTATCTCTACAGTCAACAAAGCGGCAGAAGATATAAATGATAAGATCTAGAAATCCATTCTAATCCACATTCAGTTGATCGGTCGTTAAATTCTATATTGTAATTATTACTCAAGAAGTTTTTAATGGTTTAGTCTTTATGGAAGTTCAGAAATATTGGCTTTGGCTTGAATTTTAACAGCTGTTGAGTGGACTAATTAAAAAAAAAAAAAATTCAGAGTTGTTAGGTTCTAAGACTTTAGGAACTAATGTATTAGAACTTCGCGTTGTATATGTTGGCAGACCATGATCAAACATTTAGTCTAGGTTTAGACTTGCTCAAAGTTTGGTTTAATGTAAGTTTGGAATCGAGTAATTATAGGAAATTACTATTCAATTTCTGCAAGGCTCGATCGATCGAAGAACAAGCTCGACCGATCAAAACACGTATCTGCAAAATTTTAAGTCAGCCCAAA
Source organism: Quercus suber (assembly GCF_002906115.3). Classification (NCBI taxonomy): domain Eukaryota; kingdom Viridiplantae; phylum Streptophyta; class Magnoliopsida; order Fagales; family Fagaceae; genus Quercus; species Quercus suber. Next base: position 482,632 of record NW_027069853.1, on the reverse strand, counting down.
CAGCAGTTCAAGCTCATTAAAGATTAGGGTTTCAAATCTACTTCTTCTAGTATATAAAGAAAACCCTAAGCACGTTTTTAAGAGGGTTTTTTAGAGAGAGAAAAGAGTGCCTCTTTTGTAGATCTAGGATTTTGTACCCAAAAGCTCTCTAAAGTCTTTGATATACTGTGTGTTGAATCTCTTGTGAGATCTAGAGGTGTTTAATTTTATACACAGAGTTATCGAGATCGAAATTCATGTCAAGAACTTGGTGATCACTTCAGTTGTTGCATAAAGAACTTTCAAGAAGATTCAAAACCTTTGAGTGGAGTCTCAAAGCCACAAGTAAAAGAAATTGTAGTTGCTGCAGATCAAGGAAATAAGTAGTTCGTGGATTCAGAGCTATCATGGGGTCGTGGTATGAAGTTTTCTACTCGAGATAGTAAGTTTTTTACTCGAGGTAGCAATAGAATGTTAGTGGTTTAAGTTCTATTGTACAAACTTTAATTTTTTCATAGTGGATTTGCTTTTTATTTTAAGGATAGTTAGGTTAAATTCTCTCTAGATTTTTTACTGGTTTGGTTTTACTAGGTTATTATATCGTTGTGTTATTTATTTTTCCGCTACTTTGCATGATATGATTATTTTGTTTTAACCTAGATTTGAATAATAAACCTAAGTATTCACTTGGTTAATTAATTAGGTTAAACAACTTGTGTTTTACAGGGATCTAAAACATACAAGAGTAAACAGTAAATTACAATTGTGCTTGCAAATTAAAGCATGGGTGATTTAAAGAGTAATACTTTGAAGTTTGAACACAAAAAATGGTTTATGATTAGTGCAAAATTTCTTTCATATCAACCCCTCTTTAATTAATACTACTTTTATTAATTAAAGAATGATTTTTTTTTTGTCATTAATTAAAGTTATTGTAACCTTTTTTATTATTATTTATTTATACAAGATAGAAAAAAAAAAAAAGTATATATGTGTGTGAAGTTCTTTCTTGGAGACTTGAAATCCAACCTTTACTTACTTGACAGTAACTCTATCAACTATCCTATTATACTTTTATTATTATTATTATCGAATTTTAACCTATGGTTCTACTCCATGATTGATAATTTCTTTTTATTATCAAGTCAATATATCAATCAATTTTTGATGTAGAATTTTATATCTCTTGTTTGACGACCAGTGACTTTACAAGTTCAGTTAACTAGAACCTATATTTTTAATTTAGTAGCCTTGCTACTTTTACTAAATAATTGGACACCCTTATTTTTAATTTGTTAGCCTCGCTTCCAATTTAAATGTTTCACATTCAAAGCTGTCATGTAATTTATTTAACAGATACAAATCTTCTGTCTCATTTTTTGTATTCCATTAACCATGATATGCTATATATTTGATTTTTTGCCATTTTAAACCTTGAATAAGCGTTTGATTTTTTTTATTTTTATTTTAAACTTTGTTTATTTTATAAGGAAAATCAAATAAATATATAGCAAGTTATGATTGGTGGAGTATAAAGTAGAATATAAAATTAAAATGGGATAAGTTATTTATATTTTGATTTATCCGATCGAAATCCTTTGTTGTTTGTCCTCAGCACATTTAATTTGTAGGGACTCTTTTGAGTGCTGTAGGGCTACTAATAATTGTATTGTATTGATTCTTAAAAGAAAATTGTATTATATCGATCTTATAAATTAATATATTATTTTTAAACACATGCGAGAAAAAGAAGTAATTACAGATTATTTAATATGTGATTGATGTGATATATACTAATTATAATTACTATCACATTATTTTGTAAGCATTTTATAATAAAATTGAGAATGTGAAACTTATGTTTCTCTCATTGACTCTCTCTCTCTTAACCCAAATTGAAAGACCGGGTTTGTGTGACAGACAAACCTCCGCTAAAAATTAATCAAGTTGCAATCTTATGGTCATGGAAAAGGTCCATATAAATATTTTATATGAAAGTCAAATTTGATGAAAGAATTGAATTAGATTGTGTTAGTATTCCACAAATCGTGTGAGAAACATGAGTGACGAAATATGATGCTGCAATGAAATCATCTTTGTCTACTGCTTATATTGCGACTCACTTGTATAATATATATTGCACATTTTGGTGATCCAAGACTTTTGGTGATATACTACTTACCAAAACGCGTTGGCAAGTAGTATCCAGAGACTTTGGACAAAATCAAATTATTTGGTGATCCAAGATTATTGGTGATCTGACATTTTCCTTTTGCAAGATATGGGAGCCGAATCTATGACTCGCCGGAGAAGAGTGGTGCCACAACCAAAACTTTTTTTTTTGGTTAAACATTGCATAATATTAATTAAGGAACAATAAGTTTGTTATAAACGTGGCCAGCTTTGTCTAATACTAGCAAATCAACCACCATAGGCGGTGGGTTATACAAAAAGAGATGGTCAATATAGAGGTTAGCCCCCATCTTTGCTAGTTTGTTAGTGCAGTTGTTGGCTTCTCTATAGACATGTTCCACCAGGCAGTTGGGGAACGACTTCGTCAGGTTCCTGAACAATGGCATATGATACAACCAAAACTTTTACTCCCAACTGTCATTGCGTCCATCAATATTATTTGACATATTATGATACAATCTACAAAACTATTTTTGTAATTTATTAATTTTGATTTTTGATTATTTAATTTTCATAATTTTAGGTTTATGATATTTATTTTGTTGATTTTAGGTGTTTTTAATTTTTTTTAGATCAAATTAAGTTCTTATTATAATTAAGCATTAATTAGGATTTCTTTTAAAAGATATTTTTTTTGTTGGATCCTATTAACAGGTGATGTACAGCAACAGTTAAGAAGGAATAAAATAATAAATAAACTACACGTGGAGCCACATTTACTGAGGATAGAGAAACATTTTTGAAAAGTTAAATTTGTTAACTATAAGACAAAAATACCCTTCATCATCTTTTAACTCTTCTAAACTTTTTACACTATTTTTTGTCTCTAATGTCTGAATCGTTCTCTTTCTTCTTCTCGTCTCACCTCCTTCTCTCTTGGTCTCTCTAATGTTTCAATCCTAGGAAAAAAAAAAAAAAAGGTCCACCAACACCACCACAACCACTAGATCCGTAACCCACCCACCACCACCAGATCCGTCTCACTCCCTTTCTGCTATCTCGGATTCTCTCTTGTATCAACCAAGGCCAAAACCTTGAGCTCCACCACCGTTTCTATTAGCTGTGTTCACCGGCACCACCACCACCACCTCTATAGTCATTGCCCTCCTCTTTCTCTCTCTGCATTTGGTTCTACTATTCCTTCCCTTGTTTTTGGTTGTATCTCGGTTGCTATGGTGAATGGGTTCAATTTGGAACGTGAAAAGCTTGAAAATTTGGCTTGGATTTGAAATTTGGGCATTTAGGTGGTTTTGTAGATCTGATAAAAAAAAAAAAAAAAAAAAAAAAAAACTCTCAAAAAGTACAAATTGAGAAATGTTCAGTGAAGGAAAGGAAGATGAAAGACTTAAAATGGTATTTTTGTAAAATGTCCAATTTTTATGCTTTACCGACACTTTAAGTGCCACGTTACCTTGCTTTTTTCTACTCTCAAAAAGCAACTATATTTATTAATAAAAAAGGACCCGGCTTCTGTTTAGTGAAAATTTTCATTGGACACGTCTGGATTCGGACACATGTCCAAGAGTGGACACGTGTCCATCATCCAACGTGTCCAGTGAAAACTTCCACCGGACAAAAAGCTGCTCCCAATAAAAAATTCAATCTTAACGGATGTTGAACAGCACCCGTTAACGTACGAAAGCCCTTTTTGTTGTTGTTGTTTGTTTTGTCAAATTTTACAAAGCTCTTTAAATAGGCCTCCAAATTAATAACAATTAAGATTTGGCCTTTAAATAGGCCTCCAAATTAATAACAATTAAGATTTGGCTTAATAAAATTATAGAGTTTCGATTCCTTTATTATTTCTCTGCATTACATACCCCTTTCTCCTTGTAGATTTGAGTAACTCTTGTAGATTCAATGTTATTTTCTTGAAACAAAAACGTGTTTTGTTTCTTATTGTTTCCACGTTGCATTTCCACACTTGGATCTTGGGAATATGATTTTATTAAGTAGGCAAAACAGTTACACATGTAAATAAGTTTACATAGATTACAATAAGTTCAAAATAAGAGTTACGGATGAGGTGGCAGAAGTTCCTATTATTTTGCTAGCTTTGAACTAATCTAACCGGAAAGAATTTGCAGTGAGATAAATAGCAGTAAATATTGTCTTACTCTGGTTCAATGATTGACCGAGCAAATGTATGCTACTTCTGGGAGCTTCAAGAGATTAAATTCTTACCAAGATAACACAAAGGCACTGCTAGAGCATCGATTGTTAGGACATCCTATGTAGTAGGCATTAGAGAATGCATTAAGCAGAGGAGGGAATGAGAGTGTAATTAACACTCAACTAAGCCATATCATGTATTTATTAAATCAGTTAAATAATTCACATAAACTTTTAGATAAGTTACATAACTAAAAATATATGTGGATAGTTTGAGGAACTTTCCTCCAAATTAATTTGAAAGAAAACTTTGTTATTTTTTTTTTTTTTTATAAAAGATAACTATATACCCACCCCACGACGATCTCTATGTTATGTTCTGGTAGGTGATAGATTAACTTGTGATTGTAAGATTACAAGAATTATTAAGAACATCTTAAGAGACGCATGCCATCTATGTGGTTTTTTTGGCCAAGTCAAACAACCTAACACGAGTTTGAGTGTCATCAATTTTTTGAAGGATTTATAGAAATTACTACTACAATATATAAGGGTCATTAAATAGCCCATGACCCACGGGCCGACCCAAAAACCCGGCAGCCAATCGGGCTAATGGGCAGCCCAGCCTGTTGTTATTAAGGCCCATGGGTAGCCCACTAGCCCAGTGGGTTAGGCCGTGGGCTAGTTTTTATGCCCATGGGCACCTAGTGGGCTAGCACAGTAGCCCAGCCCGTTGGCCCAACCCGTTGCCCAGTCCAATAACTTAAAATTTTTAACAAAAATATATAGGAAATGTATGAAGAATTGATCTTAAGATATTGTAATAGAATTTCTTAAGAAAACTCTCCCAACCACTAAGATACTTAAAGTAATTGTGCTAAACTTAGTTTACTAAATATATATTTTTCTAGTAGTCTAGCAAATTTGAATTAACCATTTGATTTTTTTTTTTATTAAAGATAAAAATAAAAAAACTATTTGAAGCCTTATTTAAAAAAAATTAAATAGATTTGACAATAAAAAAAAATTGTAATTAAGTATTAAAGTCTTTGATCCTTTCCTTTTAAAAAAACTAGATTGATTATTTCCTTATTAAAAATTGATTATTTATTTCTAAAAATAATAAAATAATATGCTAACACAATCTCATGGGTAGCCTATTAGGCCCAACTTAGTAACCTAGCCCATTAAAGACAAAATGGGCATTGCCCATGGGCAGGGTCATGGGCTGAGATTTTCTCTTTCGGCCAAGCCCAACCCGGCTCGTTAACTAGTTAATAGCCCATTATGTCCAGCCCATTGTGCCCTTGGGCCAAGTAAAAATGGGTCGGGCCAGCCCGACCCGGCCCATTGATGACCCTTAACAATATAGTAGTCGTAAATACATAATGAACCTATAAGGGTTTTTTTTTTGGTATGCTGCCATATTTGAGTCAAAACACACTTTACATATATTTAAGTCTTAGTTACAAGTGTGTTCAAGAATAACAACTTGTGCTTAAAAATTGGTATTACTCTTGAATTTGTATTTTCTTTTTATCTTATCTTATCTTTGTTTTATTAATTTATTTTGAACCTTAAATAAGATAAATACAAAAGATTTTTTCCCCCATAAAGTTTGAAGTAATACAAGTATAATAGTTCAATAGTCATGTTATAAAAGAAGTATACCAACCATAATATGCATAAAGGAAATCTACAAATGAAAAAGAAAAAAAAAATGAATTATATAATTAATGTGACTTAAATAAAACAATTATATAATTGAAATGAAAAGAGAGTCTTCTATACTTTACTGTAATTGTTCAACTTTTTTCATGGAAGAATTTGGTTTGAAATCCTCCATATCCACACTTTGTTGTTGTAAGAAAGAAAATATGATTGAAATATAGTTTAGTAATATCATACTCTCACTTAAACGAGACAAACTTTGTATTGATGAGTTTATTTTTACTTGATCGTGGGAGAACGTATAAACTTTTAAAGTATCATATTTCTTTTACGTCACTTTTATATGTATGATAAATAAAATATGTTAAAAAAGTTGATGAAAATATATTTAACCAAACGCACAGTTATAATCGTTGGGTCCCATGCTTAATTAGATGGTTTAATAATGAACAGAAAAGAGAGAAGGAAGAGAGAAAAAGAAAAAAAGTGCAAACATAAATCAAGAAACAAAATAAAAAGTTCTTCCCTTCATAAAAAAGAAAAAAAGAAAAGAAAAGAAAGCTTTTCAAGAGTCAAAGAACTTTGTCTTATAATACATGAAAGCAACTGATGAATCCAAATTATATATTCTCAAGTCTCAACAATCTACGTGCAAGCATGAGAAGAGAGTTCTAGGATTGGGTATACCATAAGATAATACTTTAGCTAGCTTTAATAACTGATCAAATTCTTCAGTTTTGCATGCAAGCATGATGGGGCCTTCTATTTTTGCTTCAAGCTCATCTGCTTGTGACTGCACAATCAGTTCTTGGAATGCTGATAATGATAGATACTTCACTGGAACTTCATATCTCTTCCTCTCTTCTCCCACGTAGAGACCTATATAACCTTTTGGAACTTTGCGGGTCTTGAGGCTTTTAGTAGAGTCAATTCGAATGTACGAGTTTTTGAAATGATTTGAACCTAGTTTTTTCATGAGCATGCTGATTTTCCTACGAACAAATAAGGTTGTGAAATACATTATTGTTCCTTGATATATGTATACTCTATATAAAAAAGGGAGAGAGTTGGTGGTTTGTTTTGCATATAGATTTTGGTTTTATAGAGCCAATATTATCACTGACAAAAGTGTGTGCAATAGCCTATGAAGTCACATTTTTACCCCTAAAAGCATTTATAAGTCAAAAGAAAGTTAATGGTTTTTTGGACTTTTTATTGGGTACTTCCTTCTAAACTACTCTATTACAATATTACCCCTAGAGATATGGATGGGCTAAAAAATTGTAAGGATCTTATAGTCTTTTTGTTCTCAAATATATTAGTTAACTCCCCCAGGTGAACGCTCCTAGCAGGTTTTGGCATCTACAAGAAGTTTGGTGAATGCTATCGCGTGCTTTCTTGTCATTAACTAAAGTAGAGAGGTGATGGATATGGGAGTAGAAAATATGAGTTGAAACTTGAAAAAGTATACCGCTGTATTAAAATTGATATATTTGTTACGTATGTTTTTGTTAGTTTTTCTTGGTGGAATTTTATATCTTTTTTTATTCTAAATGTGTGTTTGGCTCCAAATTAAAAAGTTAGCTTATTTTACTATTCGGCTTATTTTTGCTATTATTAATTGGCTCTACTGTACTTTTTGATATTATTCATGAATCTTACTATATTATTTCAGTTAATTTTTTTACCTTTATCTACCGTACTTTCAATAAAAAAATTTCAATTTCAACAAAAAAAGCAGATCTCAAACTGACCTAAATGAAACTCTTTGAAATTTATTACTTATTAAAAAAAAATGATATTTATTAATTAATAAAATATTTTTGTTGAAACAATGTTTAGTATTCATTTTCATTTTTCTATATCTCCAAATAATAATGCCAATATTAAAGCCAATCATGATAGAAAATAATTGTAATGTTGCTTATGTAAGCCTCTTCAATTTTTTAGGCTTTCTATCTCTTTATTCATTTAGTTTCACTTAAACCAAGTGGGATGGAGTTGGAATCCAAGTTTTCCACGTGAAGAGAACCGATCAATTGTATTGAATTATAAGGCTCTCTTTTTTTCATTTGGATTGGAGAGTTACATAACTCTTGATCTTTCTTTATTATCAAAATGTCTCCCTAGCCTTGTGCGGGTTCAAAACTAGTATATATAAAATCACAAATATGCATTGATTGGTGAAACAAGTTCTCCTTTCATCCACGATTTGACCATTACAGTTATGTCACGAAGACACGAATGCTTGAGAATGCCGTGCGGCATCAGACATGGAAAAAAACAGTAGCCTATATTATTCTTCAAATGGTTTTATTTATGAAAATGGGTTACAAGACTTTTTGCCCATCTTTTTCTATTATTTTTGAACTATTTTCTAAGATATTGTTGTCTTGTGCTACACTCACCTAATTACCCCTACGACTCAGCAGCAGAAAATGTAAATGACAAGAAATCCATCAAAATCCACATTCAGTTGGACAGTCGTTAAATTCTAATTTGTCTATATTATTCAAGAAGTTTGTAATGGTTATTGGTTAGTCTTTATGGAAGTTCAGAAATGTATTTGGTTTGAATTTTAATAGCTGATGAGTTGACTAACTTAAAAAAAAAAAAAAAGTTTTATAAGTGTATGTTTGGCAAAAATTATTTTTGCTAGCTTATTTTACTATTCAGATTATTTTTGTTACTATTCATGAGTCCCACAACAAGTGCTCATTTACGATTTGCTTATTTTACTAAAACTAAAAACTTTTTGCTGAAAGTATTGTAAATAGATGTAAAAATTAGCTGAAATAATACAGTAGAACTCATAAATAGTACCAAAAAGTATAGTGGGACCTATGAATAAAGCTAATTAATTTTTTCTTTTATCTACCGTACTTTCAGCAAAAAGTTTTCAATTTCAACAAAATAAGCGAATCTCAAACAGACTCTAAGTGTGCATTTGGCTCCAAATTAAAAGACCAGCTTATTTTACTATTTAGTTTATTTTTGCTACTATTCATGGGTTCCACTGCACTTTTTGGTACTATTCATGAATCCCACTGTATTATATCAACTAACTTTTACATTTATCCAGATTAAATTGTCAGCTTATTCTGGTAAAACTGAAACCTTTTTACTGAAAGTATTATAAATAAATGTAAAAATATGCTGAAATAGTACTAAAAAGTACAATAGGACCCATGAATTAAGGTAATTAACTTTTTCTTTATCTATCATACTTTCAGCAAAAAGTTTTCAGTTTCAACAAAATAAGCAAATTTCAAACAGACTATAAGTGTGTATTTGGCTCCAAATTAAAAGGTCAGCTTATTTTATTATTTAGTTTATTCTTGATACTATTTATGGGTTCCATTGTACTTTTTGATACTATTTATAAGTCTCACTATATTATATCAACTAGCTTTTACATTTATTCAAACAACATTACTTTCATCTTGCCGCATAATTGGCATTCTTCTATTGATAAAAAAAATTTAAAAGTTTAAAAATTTTATAATTAAAAAAAAAAAATTGTGTCTCTAAAGTTTAAACTTATTGTCCTATTTACTGTTTATTTGCCTCACAGTTAGGGGCGACGGTACGTTATAGTCAGGGGGTTCAAATGAACCCCCTTACCCGAAAATTATATATATATATATATATAATATTTAAAAAAAAAATTATTTTGAACCCCCCGCATTTTGAAAAATCATAAATTAAAAAAAAAAAAGGGTCAAATGAAACCTAAGAAAATTTCTAGCTGCCTATCCTCCAAAATCTCTCATTATCCTTCTTAACTCTCCAAACCCAAAGAAAAAAGGCTGCCTCTGCTTCACACATACAAAATCTGCCGCTGCCGCCGCTAATTGGTTTGCCTTCTGCCACCGCTTGATCTGGTTTTTCAGCTCTCTCTTTCTCTCTTTCTTTTACTGTGAGATTGTGTTTATAGTGTTTTGATATGCTATTTGCCTATTTCACTAAATTTGTGTGAGTGTTTATAGTGTTTTGTAATTTGTAAAGTCGCCCCTGTGTGACTGTGTGTGGGAGCTGTGGTGTTAAGAACTGTGATATGAACTTTTGATATTTGTTGTTGAGGAACTCTGTTGAGTAACTCTACTTGAGTTTTGAGTCTTTAAAGTTTGACCGTGTGTGTCTGTGTGTGGGTCTATGGGGTTAGCGGGTTATAGACTTATAGTTATAGAACTTATTACTTTTATTAGTTTATAGTGTTTTATTGTTGTTGAGTACTTGAGTGAGTTTCTTTACTGTTGAGTGTTCAGTGTTGGCATGTTGCAGAGTTGCTGTGAGAGTTTTATTGATTTGATATAATTTTGACTATTTGACTAATTGTGACTAATGACTAGTTTTTTAATTTTGTTGAATGTGACTTGTGAGTTGTGTGTGGTTGTTGGCTTTTTTGACTTGGTCAATACATTAATACTAAAGACAATAAAAAAAAAAAAATATTTAAAGAATTGTAAACTTATAAATTAAAGAATTGCAAAAAAATTACTTAACAATAATTAATATATTTATTGTATTAGAAAAAAAAATATGTCAAATGAACTTATAATTTATTTTTTGTTCTTTTGCTAGTACTATGGATAAATTTGTAATAAGGAAACCCCGTAGGTCACAAGATTCATCCTCTACCCAAGATTCATATATTACTCAAGATTTATCTTCTACTCAATATTCATCTTCTAAGTATGATCGTGTTGATGTGAACAATCTTTCTTTGAACCCTGGGCTACGAAAAAAGATTTCATTTTATCATCCTAATGATCAAGATGAAATAAGAAGATATAATTCACTAAAAAAACCATGTCAACCTTATGAACACGATTTTCCTCAAACAAAAATTGGTGGACTTATGCGTCGATTGTATAATTTTTTTTTATTTTTTATTATGTGATATTGATATATTCAAGTCTCTTTTGTTTTAGATTTTATATAATTTATGTTTTTTATTGAATCTCCTAGACAAAAATCCTGGAGCCGCCCCTGCTGACAGTAACTCTATCAAATCTTATACCTAACTCTTACTAAACAATCCAACTAATCCAAATCCACTATTGTTGACATAAGAGACATCCACCTGTCCTCTCTCCTGAGTCTTAACCACATTTGTAGGATATGAGTGTTGCTAAGGTAGCGGCGGTTCCAAGAATTTTTTTTAAAATATTCCTTAATAAGTATAAATTATTCAATTTAATAAAAAAAAATTTGTATATTGACAATAACAATAATAAAAAAAACACGCAAATACATAAAGTTTACAATTATCTTCTACATGGTTTTCTTATCAAATATTTGTCCATAATTCTAGCAAAAGAATAAACAATAAATTATAAGGTCATTTTAAATATTAATAAAATTATTAATTATTGTTGTTTAGTTTTTTCATTAATTTTTTTGTTTTTTATAAACTATAATTTGTTATATTGTTGTTTCATTAATTATAAAATTATTATTTATTGTTTAGCCTAGCATAATTTAATTTGTTTGTCTTTTACAATGTATTGTTTCATTATTGTTTAGCCTAACATAATTTAGTTGTTTAATTTTTTTATTAATTGTCTTCTATAATTTGTTATGTGTATAATTAATATGTATAATGTAATTAAAAGTTGAGTGGGCCAATCAAATGATAAACCCAAGCCTCAAATATATACCCATGTCATAAGCCAAACCATAAACCAAGGCCCACCCTTTAATTTTATTTTATTTTTAATAACTTTTTTTCCCTTTTCCTTTGTTTTCTCCGTCAAGTCTTATTTTAACTTATGTGTCATTTTTGTTTTAACCTTTTTTCTCTCATTCACACGTGCTTTACATCTTATCTCTATCCTGTCTCTTCTAGATTTTTCTTCATATCTACTTTCTCTTTTCTTTCTTCTTTTCTTTCTTGGTCCTTATTTCTTAGTCACAGCTTTTCTTCTCTCTCAATGTTCTCCTCAAGCATCGTTTTATGCCCCCACCATGCTTCTTTCAACAAGCATCGTTAATCCTTAATAGCACCTCCATGCTCCTCTCTCAAGCCGCCTCTACCCAACACAACATCTCCTCACCTTCCATTACTGATCTATATTTGCTTTGTTTGGATTATAGGTTTATATTTTCATTATTTTGTATGGGAAATCAAGAGTTTTTGTTTCGGCTCGGAATCCGTTTACCATCCGAAATCCGGTATTTAACCCAGTACAGCCAAAACAGCTCTGGTATAAATGGTATTTAAACTAGTAAGAAATAACAGCATTTTGGTACTGTCCTAACCATCGGTATGGAAAATTCCGGTTGTATCGGCTGATACGATACGAAATTAACTTCCTTGCTTTTTTTCCCTGGTGGGCATGCTTTGTTACAATTTTTTTTTTTAAAGATTTTAGTTCAAAAAATTTTTTTGGGCTTTTTTTTCCCCCTTGAAAGTATAACAAATAATTTTATTTATTTATTTATTTGAGAGTGTTCCAAATTTTAGTTGAGGATGTTCCTAATTTTTTTTTAAGGTAAACAAATAAAAAAAATTTAATTATTATATATAATTTTTTTTTTCAAGTCAGGGTGTTCCTGGGAATATCCTGGCCTGAACGTGGCGCCACCACTATGCTAAGGCAACTAGGAACACCCTGGCTTGAACGTGGTGCCGCCACTACGCTAAGGTAACTAATAATTGTATTATATTATTAGTCTTATAAATTTATATTTATTTTTAAACATATCAGGAAAATAAAAAAGGTAATTACAAAATTTGTTTAATATATGATTGATGTGATACTAATTATAATTAATTACTATCATGTTATTTTGTAAGCATCATATACTATATAATAAAAGTTGAATTTAGAAGTTGTAGACACACCATTTTTTAACTCTTGTTTAACCTCACTTGCATTGCGTCTTGCATCCCATTGCATATCACATCACGAAGAATAACTGTAATTTTGATCGCATGATTTTTAGTTTCATCGCATAATATAAATCTTGAAATCATAATGATCAAAATGACAATTTATGAGCCTTAATTGGAGAACCAAATTGAAAGATATCGAAGAAACAAATTTTAACAATAAAGTGCATTTGCATGAATTAAGTCCCTTCAATATGTGATTATGATCTCTTAATTATAATTGGTCTATTTTTAATCTAATTTAAATTTAATGATGTGTCATAATGCTTGTAGGGGTAAAGGCCCAAATCCGGTATTGGGCCTTGGGCCTTGGTCGATAACACGGGTGATCTAAGGACGATTAAATAGTAGTGAGTGGTTTAAGCTCATAGCTTCATGAGCATGATATTATTGGGAAGGTGGTCCAAGGAGGAATACCTCCACGGATAAGCTAAACACAAATTCGATGTAGATCCTAATGATCAAGGCAACCTTCTAGGAAGCTCTAGTGGTAGTGGCGTAGGGATGGCGATTTTTGCGCAACCCGCGGATACTCGGTTCGGTCCAACCTTAATGGGCCGGATTTTACCCAGCCTGATTAAAAATAGGGTCGGGTATGGGTTTTTTTAAAAAAAACCCAAAGCGGGTTCGTGTCGGGTCCGGGTTTTTACAAAAACCTGGCCCAAACCCAGACTTGGCTCGACCTGCTTAAAGGAAATTACCAAAAATACCCTAGTATATATATAAACTTATAAACCCTAACTTATTCATTTCTCATTTCACTCAGCCCCCTAGCCGCTCCTCCCACTCTCACTCACTCTCCTCTCATGTCTCATGCCGCCGGCCACTGAATGTCAGCCGCGCCTCTCTCATTCTCTCAACCTCTCGGTCTCACTCTCTTTGCCGAAGAAGACGAAGACGAAGATGAAATCTAAGATTCTCGCCTCAAAGCCTCTCTGATCTCATCCAGTTTCATTCAATATTGCGCCTTATATTTGCTTTGCAACGAGTTTAATGAAAGCTGAAGCCAACGACCACAACCATGGTGATTACAACAATGATTTTTGATGTTCTTCTTCCATATTTTGTTTATTTGATTAGTGGGTTTAGGGATTTAGATTCTCGTTGTTTAACCTGTGGGTTTGGGGATTTAGATTTAGTTGTTAAGATTTGATGTTCCTTGCATGTGCTTGTTTTAGATTTTAATTTCAAATGTATTTGGTTTCTATGAATAGTTTGATTTTAGCTAGAATAAGTGTTGATCAAGAGGCAAATTTCCTTTTGTTTTCCAGTCCGCCTGTGGACTTGCTTAAGACCTTAGAGGATGACTGTTCCCAGCCTGATTAAAAATAGGGTCGGGTATGGGTTTAAAAAAAAAAAACCCAAAGCGGGTCTGGGTCGGGTCCGAGTTTTTACAAAAACCCGGCCCAAACCCAGACTTGGCTCGACCTGCTTAAAGGAAATTACCAAAAATACCCTAGTATATATATAAACTTATAAACCCTAACTTATTCATTTCTCATTTCACTCAGCCGCCTAGCCGCTCCTCCCACTCTCACTCACTCTCCTCTCGTGTCTCATGCCGCCAGCCACTGAATGTCAGCCGCGCCTCTCTCATTCTCTCAACCTCTCGGTCTCACTCTCTTTGCCAAAGAAGACGAAGACGAAGATGAAATCTAAGATTCTCGCCTCAAAGCCTCTCCGATCTCATCCAGTTTCATTCAATATTGTGCCTTATATTTGCTTTGCAATGAGTTTAATGAAAGTTGAAGCCAACGACCACAACCATGGTGATTACAGCAATGATTTTTGATGTTCTTCTTCCATATTTTGTTTATTTGATTAGTGGGTTTAGGGATTTAGATTCTCGTTGTTTAACCTGTGGGTTTGGGGATTTAGATTTAGTTGTTAAGATTTGATGTTCCTTGCATGTGCTTGTTTTAGATTTTAATTTCAAATGTATTTGGTTTCTATGAATAGTTTGATTTTAGCTAGAATAAGTGTTGATCAAGAGGCAAATTTCCTTTTGTTTTCCAGTCCGCCTGTGGACTTGCTTAAGACCTTAGAGGATGACTGTCATGGAGTTTATTTCATCAGACTTTGTACTAATTTGGATGTAGTTGTTTAGTTTAATGATATCATAGTTTTTAACCAAAAAAAAAAAAGTTTGATTTCAAATGAATTTGGTTTCTGTGAATAGGAAATATAAATGGGTATGGTGGATTTGATTTGAGATCTAGTTTGTGCCCTATATCTGAATGTTGATTTTTGTTTTTATGCTTTTGTAAATGGTATCTATTGGGGTTTATGCCCTGAAACCCAATTTATTGGCATGACATAAATAATTAAATTGTTTAATTATATAAGACTATTATAAATGAACTAATAGGACATTATTTTAGTCTTTGAGATGCATATTATGTGATTTATGTGATTTAGTCACAGAAAATATAAATCACAAGTTTTTTGTAAACTCAGAATTTTAGTTCATAGTCGGTGATGAAATTGGGCGTTTCATCTACGAAGACTATAACATATCAACTAAGATGATTTGTCTTGATCATGGAAGTGGAGACTTCTAGTTGATATGTTGATATGTTTTAAGAGTTAAGACATATTGAATTGGACCGCTGTGAGATTTATTATTCTCCTAACGACTATCAAATGAATAATAAATCTCACGACTTTTATTTACATTAACTCTAAATCCTAAGAGAATAATGGACCTGATCATGAGATGTAGGTTGCTTTGATATATCAGGAGTGAGATCTATAAGTTACGGTCAAAACCTCAGTATGTTGGGCAGCCGCATTTAGTGTTGATGGAACATATATTCTCAAGATGGAATTCATAATCTCTTAACGGAGATATAAAATATTCTCTTGAGATAAGTTTAATGGGTTTGGTTATTCAGAGTGTTGGGCCCAACCA
>NW_027069853.1:425261-462301 GCF_002906115.3 Quercus suber | reverse complement strand
TTGACAAATACCATAATCATGAAGGAGTTTTTGCATCCAGAGGAGTTGGGTGCAGCAGTTACTGGCAGCGATGTATTCAACTTCTGCAGTGGATAAAGAGATGGAGTTTTGCTTTTTGCTCATCCAAGAGACAAGATTGTTACCCACATAAAAACAACCCCCAGAAGTACTCTTTCTATCATCAGCATTGCCAGCCCAATCAGTATCAGAGTACCCAGCTAAGACATCATTAGTGTCCTTGCTATACCACACACCGAACTCAGCAGTGGTTTTGACATACTTTATAATTCTTTTTAAAGCAGTCATGTGGGATTCTTTGGGATTAGCCTGATATCTAGCACACACTCCAACACTGTAACTAATGTCAGGTCTACTAGTAGTAAGGTAAAGAAGACTACCTATCATGCTTCTATAAAGAGAGGGGTCAACACTCTTACCTAACACGTCTACAGTGAGTTTAACATTTGGTCTCATAGGGGTTCTAACAGAACTAGTAGATTCCAAACCAAACTTTTTCACAAGGTTCTTAGCATATTTAGATTGAGAAAGAAATATACTTGAATCTTGTTGGCGAATCTGCAATCCTAGGAAGTGAGTCAACTTTCCAATCATACTCATCTCGAACTCGACTTGCATGAGTTTTGAGAAGCCATGAGCAAGTTCATCCTTAGTCGATCCAAAGATGATGTCATCAACGTAGACTTGAGCAACCATCAACTCACCATCTTCCCTTTTGATGAAGAGAGTTTGATTAGCCTTTCCTCTTGTGAACCCATGTGACACCAGATATTGTGTGAGTCTATCATACCAGGCTCTAGGAGCTTGCTTCAACCTATAAAGTGCCTTTTTAAGGTACAACACATGATCCGGAAAGTGTGGATCAATGAATCCTTTTGGTTGAGCCACATAGACATCCTCTTTGAGTAACCCATTTAAGAAGGTAGTCTCTACATCCATCTGATAGAGTTTGAAATTTAGCTAACATGCTAGGGCAAGCAGAATTCTGATTGACTCCATTCGGGCAATTGGGGCAAATGTTTCATCATAGTCTACTACTTCCATTTGCGAGTATCCTTGAGCCACAAGTCGAGCCTTGTTGCGAATCACATTGCCTTCTTCATCAGTCTTGTTGCGAAATATCCACTTTGTACCGATGATGTGCTCACCTTCTGGTCTAGGTACTAGAGTCCACACATCATTCCTCTGAAACTGAAGCAGTTCATCATGCATTGCTTCGACCCAATTTTCATCTTGTAATGCTTCCTCAACTTTCTTGGGTTCAACCTGTGACAAATAGCAAGAAAAAGATACAAAGTTAGTAACACATTTATCAACTGTACGTTTCCTTAATATGAGTTCATTCATGTTTCCCACAATAACTTCAGGAGGATGATTTAATTTGATTCTAGAGGAGGGTCCTTTTTCTTTATGAGACTCAGAATCTGGTGAAGCAGGAGCATCTGCAGAGTCTTCCACAATACTGGAAGTACTTGGGGATATAGGTTCTGGTTCAACAATATCTTGAACTTCTCTAGGCTCAAAGATCTTGAAGAGAGATCGGTCTCCAGTCATGTGTCTTGAGCGACCACTGTCAAGATACCATAAACAAGTATCCATTACTTTGAATGCAGACTTCATCATGAAACACACTTCATGCTTGGATGACAAATCAGAGGGAATGGTTCTTTCATTCAACTGCCTTTGATGAGCTAAGCCTTTGACTTTTACTCTTCTCAGACGAACTCCTTTGCACATTTTCATTTTGAGGCAGTCTAGTTTCTTTTTAGCCAAACTGAGATCCTTTCCAATAGTTATTATAGAAGAATTCAAATAACTTTTAGACTTGTATTTTCTGAGACACTCAAACAAATAGTGATTAGAAAAACAAGATGTATTTGAAAACAAGGATTTCTTCAAGCCGGTTATAGCCATGACGACAGGGGTCAATGGATCAACACAGCAAAGATTAAACCTAATCAGAGTGTGCCCGCTTTGATACCACTTGATAGGCCACAATCTGAATGACCCCTTGTGATTAAACCAATTAATTACTTAGCCAAGTTATTAATTAATCAATTTATCATGCAATTGCGGGGAAGCACAAACAAATCACCAAAAACTAAATATGCTGCGGAAATTAAATAACACGGTGATTTGTTTACGAATGGGGAAAAACCTCGCTATAAAAACCCCACTGGGTGATTTTCAGGTCACCACTCCCGAAACTCCACTATTATCAAATCAAGCGGTTACAAGTAAAGGAATCCCAAGTACCTTACCAACCTACAGTTGAACCCTTACCCCAATACCCAATTGGACTTGATCTGTAATGACAATTTTCACCTTTGATGCACGGCTCCCAAGTACGTGACTAACTAATGCATGGATCCCAGTACGCGACTTCTAAACACCAACTTAGGGAAGAGAGGTTGGCTGCAAAGTTCTTCAGTTCATCCTACACGATGAAGATTAGGAAGATGCTTAGTCACAAAACCCTTTGGTGCAAATACACAGCAACTTTTTCAAAGAAGATGAACTAGGTCAAGAACTTCGTCTTTCATCACAATTTGCTTGAACAGAGGTTGCTCAATGCTTTTGCAACTTGTGTCACACTTGACGACTCTTAAAACAATCATTTTATATGTTTAGGGTTTGGAGAAAAGAAGGCCCAAAAGCATATTCACGGATCCCAAGAAAATCATATCAGAAAATCTGAAATTATAAATCTCGACAGATAGCAGGTGTCGAGGTAGCTATCGAGCAGGTGTCGAGCTTTAATGAAATTGCACTTTAGCTTGCTTTTTCTTGAACAGACTTGATGATTTCAACTCTTGACCTTGAAACCTTGTTTCTTGAAGTATTAAAAACACCTAGAACTACCCAATTACAAGTAGAGTGCGTTTTGTTAAAGGATTTAGCCAATTTACATAAATAAGTGACATATGTTCTTAGCAAGTGAAAACACATGTCCTAATAGAATGATAAAAGACAAAATGTTTGACTTTGTTTCGGTGTCCGAATCAAAGTGTTAACTGGATTTTGTTTTTTCAATAGTGTGTGGGAAACTTGCTATTTATCGTGATCTA
Organism: Quercus suber; assembly: GCF_002906115.3. Taxonomy (NCBI): domain Eukaryota; kingdom Viridiplantae; phylum Streptophyta; class Magnoliopsida; order Fagales; family Fagaceae; genus Quercus; species Quercus suber. The sequence continues at coordinate 459,215 of NW_027069853.1, read as the reverse complement.
CGATGTGGATTCATAGTTGTGAAAATTTTGCAGTCATTTTTCTTCATATTATAGTTTTTAAAACTATTGTTTGATTAAAACTGATTTTGATGTTATAATGTTGTTTAATTTTGATTTTAACCATGTAAAATTGAATTTTAACACTTTAACATCAATGAAATTCAATTTTTAATCTTAATCCCATCGTTTTTGATCATTAAGAATGTGTTTTGATCATTAGAAACGTCAAAAACGGTTAAACATAAAAAACGGCTATTTCTGGGTTTTTTTGCGACTGGTGAGTCGCGAGTTAAGTCGCCAGTGAGTCGCCAAAGTTTCTAGATGAATCTCGCGACTGGAATCTCGCGATTGGACAAGTCGCCAAAACGCGCAACTGGGGTAAGTCGCCAAAACCAGTTGCCAAAAATTCTGGCACCTGTTTTTCACATAAATAAAAGTAAGGCTATGTGATTAATTTTATAGTCCTTAAAAATTAAGGACATTTATTAATCATTATCTAACTAAAAGACCTAATGAGATCAAAGATGTTAGTGAAATAGAACTCTTAGTACTAAATCATTTAATGATTAAAAGTCCTTAATTTATTTTAATTAGAGGTTTTTAATGAGATTAAAATTCTAATTAAAGTTATATAGTTTCTAATGAGATTAGAATACTTTATCTAGAATATTAAGGATAGAGTTCTATATAACTAATTTTTGATTCATTAGTGTTTAAGGAATCCTAAATAGTTTAGGACTTCCATTTTAGTTAGTAATTCTAATGAGGTTAGAGTCTTCAATAAGTGCAAGGTTATTAGTTGTGATGGGATCACAATTATTTAAGAAAAACCCAAATAATGAGTGGGAGTGCTGAAATAACCCTTTTTGTTAAGTTTATTGTAATGTGAATAGATACCTTGTCTTGACTTTGAGTTTTGCATTCCATGCAGAGGGTATTTACTTTACGAATTACATGATTAAACTTCTTTGTGATAGCGCGAATGTTCGTTACGCTATTGTGATGTGACTTAGTTACATCACATTGAATTTAAACAATTAAACACATTTGATGTGTAGGGTTCAAATTGTAATAAAATCACAATGATTTCAGGACAATCCACTTGTTTTAAAATTTCTAGTGGGAGAGAGATACAAGGGTTGGATCTCACGGCCTCCATTATCGGTTCATAGTAGTGTGGGTAGGCACCTCGTCTTTGCGTATATGCCTCGTGATCCCAAAGGAGGGTGTTTACTTCATGGTGCTACAAGATTGAACTTACCCGTTTAAAGTAGTGTGTACAAGCACCTCGTCTTGGCGTATATGCCTCGCGATCCCAAAGGAGGGTGTTTTGATTCATGGTACTACAAGTTTAAACACTATAAAGGGAGATGAAATGTGGCTACACATAATTCTAGATAATGGTGTACACTATACTAAGTGTAATGTTAACCTCCCAAAGGAGCTATGTCATTATTACTTAGAGGCTAAAGGTAATATGACATATTATTAGTGTATGATAAGAGTTATCATGATAGCACTAATAATGAGAATAGTTCTTAACCAATTAATGTGTTTATAATAAACTTGCTACCAAGGAATTATAGACATGGATTGGGTTGTCGTTGCACCTAGTATAGTATGTTTTATGGGTTCCATATTATATGGTTATGGATGCAAAATGATAATGTCTTGGTTTTTAAGTTCATGGTCTCAAAATAAAGTTGTCATAAATTTTGTCCTCTAGCTACTATTTTAATTGAATCACATTAACTAAGAAATAATTATGGACATGGTGCTTCAAGGAGCCGAAGTACACAAATATGTTTTGATTCAAAATTATCATAATTTCCTATACATGATGCATTGATGGAAGATAGCTTATGATATGATCATAGTCTCCATTGAAATGCTAACATGTTACATTGGCTTCTATCTCAATTGTACTATAGCATGAGATGCAAGAGTTAGTACTAGACTTGGACTTTATATTAAGTCTAAATGAAATGTTTGTTATAAATCATATTGAGTGCAAAGAAAGGCTTAAGGAGTTCCAATTCTATATCATTTTATGGAATATTTTTTAAAATGAATTGGAATTCTTGGATGTAGAGATTAAATGTTAATCTCATTTGGATATGATCCACAAGTCCTTGTTAGAATCATTTGATCAATTCAGCTTGTTTTGAAAATAAATTCTTTTTATATTATCTGAATTGATGAGTGAGTTCTACGCAACGGAAGACATCCTAAAAGCTCAGGCTAGGATCAATATGATTTAATTCAAATTCTTAACTTAAACCGAAAGGTAAGGGTGGTAAGAAGAAGAATTATAATACCAAACAGTTGGGCAAGCTAATTGCCCTAATAGTTGCCTGAAGGAAATTATACTTAAAAGTATGACCAAAGGAAAGTGTTTCTGGTTTGGTAATGCTAAGCTTTGTCCATGATTGTTTTCTAGATGGAAATTTACATGTTTTACTTTTTAAAGAGAAAGTTTCCATACCTTGTAGTTGTATGTTTTGGCACTTATGTCTAGATCTTATTAATCTAAATGATACTCAAGATTGGTGAAAGATGGGCTTTCAGAACCATTATTTTGTTATATTCTCAATCTATGAAATTTGTTTAGAGGATAATATGATCTAGGGCTCCTTTATTGTAAAGGAATATAGTGTCATTGACTTCTTTAAGTTAGTGCATACATGAAGGAGAAATAAGACTCTTTTAGAAATAGTAAAGTACATGATAAGTGTTAGGACATATGTGATTCACATGTTAGGAACATATGTCACTATTTTATGTAGTTGGCTAATCTTTTGACAAAACGCACCTTACTTGTATTTAGGTAGAACTAGAATGTGTTTAATACTTCAAGAAACCTTGTTTCAAGTTCAAGTGTTAAAGCCATGCAAGTCTGTCCAAGAATCAAGTGAGAAAGTGCTGAATTTTAAAGCTCGATAGCTTCTCGACACCTGGCTATCTGTTGAGCTCTTCAGCTGATTCTTATCGCAATCTCGATAGCTTCTCAATAGTTGGTCGATCGATCGAGAAAGCTTCTGTTCCCTCGACACCTGCTCGACACCTTTTCAATAGCTGTATCTGTTGAGATTCATTAAACCTCGACACCTTCTCGACACCTCCTCGACAGCTGCTATCTGTCGAGGTTACGAAAATTCAGATTTCTATTTTTGGGCCAGGCTTATGTATTTGAGTAGGGTTTATTTTCTCACAACCCTAGACCTATATAAGGCTTATTTAAAAGACCGTCACATGAGAGAATGCAAGGAGAACATATGCAAAAGGTGACCGATACCTTATTCTCTTTGAAAGAAGCTACTGCGTCTTTGCGCCTTAGGGTTTTGTAATCAAGTGCTTCTTGATCTTCATTGTTGATGAAGTGAAGAACTTTGCAGCCAACATTCTTCTTCCTCAAGTTGGTGAGTGAGTCACGTACTAGGATTCGTGCAAAGAAGTTAGTCACGTATTGGGATCCGTACAACAAAAAGGGTGGCGTTCATATATTGAAGAGTTTAGAGGTTCTGAAGCGGTAGAAAGTTTCTGCTATGAGTTCATCTACGAAGATTGTAGAGTCTAGGGACAAAGGTTTTGTACTAGATCTGAAACTTCTCTTTACTATAGTGGATTGCTTTTCGGGAAGGTTTCCCCTCAGGTTTTTTACTGTGAAACTTGTTGGTTTCATTGGTTTTCTTGGGTCATCATATCTTGTCTTATTTATTATTTCTGCTACATGATTTTGACATGATATTGATGTTTATTTATTTTAACAAGTTTTATTAATAATAAATCTAATTAACAACTTGGGTTTAAAACTTGTTAATTCTATCAACCGGGGTCTAAATTTTCCAACAAGTGGTATCAGAGCAGGTTCACTCTGATTGGATTAATTTCTTGAGTGTGATCCATTGACCCCTGTTGTCATGGATAAAGGACAATCTTTATTTATATCTCCTTTATTTGATGGAACTAATTATGCGTATTGGAAAGTTCGTATGAAAGTTTTTTTGCAGGCTCTAGGTGAACAGGTATAGTAAGCTATTGAAGTTGGTTGGATTAAGTCAAAGGAAGCACCTGTGGATTGGGATGATGCAACAATTGTAGCTGCAAATTTCAGTAGTAGGGCCTTGAATGCTTTGTTTTGTGGAGTGACCAATGAAGAATTCAAGAAAATATCATCCACTAAAGTTGCCAAGGAAGCATGGACCATTCTTGAGATTACCTATGAAGGTACCAAGGTAGTAAAGACTGTGAAGGTTCAACAACTCACTAGCAGTTTTGAAGAAATAAGGATGGAAGAGTATGAGACCTTTGATGAGTTCTATGCCAAACTCAAGGATATTGTGAATTCTACTTTCAACCTTGGAGAATGTATTGCAGAATCCAAAATTGTTAAAAAAATCCTTAAGTCCTTACCTGAAAGATTCCATATCAAGATCACTGCCATTGAAGAAGTCAAGGACATTAATCAAATTCCTTTGACTGAGCTTGTAGGGAACCTTCAAACCTATGAGATGGGATTAGGCTCAATGGGAAAAGATGGAAAGAGTAGAAACTTGGCTCTTAAGGGTATAGAGGAAGAGATTGAGGACTCTGAAAGCGAAGATGAAGATCAAAGTGAAGATGAGGATGAGGATCTAACCTTCATAATTGATGAGATTATCAAGCTTCTTCAGTTTAGGAAAAAGGATAAGGGCAAACCTTCTAGGAAACCTAAATCCTCTAGGAAGGGCAAGAATGAGAAACCCCTTATCCAATGCCATGAGTGCAAAGGTTTTGGTCATATGAGGATAGAGTGTCCAAACTACCTCATGAAGGAAAAGGCCAATGAGTCAAAAGATAAAGAGTTGGTTGCTACTTGGAGTGATACTGAGAATGACTTTTCTGATGAGTTTGTGGATGAATGTCGTCACGTTATGGCCTTTGCTGTCTCAACCGATAAGGTGACTGTGGAGAATGCTAGTGACAGTGAGGATTCTTCTGATGATGAAGTACCCAAGAAGATGACCCTTCAAGAAGCCTATGATAAGTTATGCACTGAATTTATAAAATATGAAAAAACTTCTCATCTTTGTAGAAAAGAGCTTAATGAGGTAAAAACTGAAAAAGCTGATCTGTTAGTCAAGCTAGATTAGACTACAAGATTAGTTGAGACTCTTGTTGGGGAGAACACCTCATTAGAAGAGAAGGTCAAGCTAGAACTCAAATAGAGAGGATGTCTAGTGCAAAGCTTGATGAGGTCTTGAGTGCTCAAAAGCCTAGTTTTGATAAAACTGGCTTAGGATATGCTGTTTCCTCCAGCCCCTCCTCTTCCACGACTTCTGATCAAGGACTATCTTTGTGCCCCAATCTAAGAAAGGTAATAAAGATATGAAATCCAAAACTGATTTGGCTAATTCTAAATCCTTTGTTAAGCCTCATGTTTGTCATCATTGTGGTGTTGCTGGACACATTCGTCCTAATTGCTTTAAGTTGTATTCTCATAAGCAATTGTCCAAACGATCATATGTTTCCTCTCAAGGACCTACACCTTTGGTTGGAGAGTTATTAAAAGTCTTGAGCTTTTTAACTCAATTTCAAGAGAATTCCAATTCTTCTATGTCCTTTAGTAGACATACTAGGACACGTGCCTTTTCATCTTCACGGTCAAAGACTCATGCTGTGTGGGTGAGAAAGGAGTCTAAGACTTAATTGTCTTTTCTGTTTGTCCTCTGCTTTGATTCTTTCTATCTAAAGTAGGACTCTTTTTGCTTGATTTCTTATCTGTTTTTGGAATCATGCTTTCATGCATCTGTACCCTTCTATCATGCCTTCATGTATATGCATTTTTCTTTCAAGCATTCATGTTGTTTATCTGTTTTTGTTTGGTTGTTTAATTTTTTTTTTTTTGTTTTCAAAATAAAAATAAAATTGAAAAATCAGAAAAATACAAAAAACAGTGTGTGTTTTGTGTACTTTGGTACTTGTGTACCTTGGATGGCCATTGAAACAAAGTTTCTAAACTTTGTATCTCTTGTAACTTAGATGAGCATCTTTATGCACAACTAAGCAAATGAGCTTTGTGGCTCTTGTTTGTGATGAGTAAGATTAAGTTATCTCTTAAAACTTAACACTCATATCACTCTTTTTGACGGGTAGGACTAGAAAATCCTAAGAGAAAGGCATAAATAACCATCTTATCACTGTTGCCTGCCAATCATAATATGACACCTGTATGCTTCGGCATAGCAAAAGTGCGATGTCAAATGCTTAACATCTTGGGTATTTCTTTTCTCTCTTTTTATGCTCATGTATGATATGCTAAAAATGAAAGAAAATATGCAAAGAAAATAAAAAGCAAAAAGATTAAAAAAGCTTTAAATATGGTCGCAAGCGTGTATTCTAGGAGATGTGGGAGTTATAGGATGTACCTCGAAGGTGATAGTCCCCATCAAACAGTTATGATTGTGTGTGAGTTAAAGTTATTATCTCATATCTCAAATCGTCATAACATGTATACACATATGCAATCTTGCAATGTTTTTCACACACAACACGCAATATTCTTTGTTACTTTTGATACATGTGCAGGTATAATGTGATTTGGCCATCACAAGGTTTTACATTTGCTATTGTATACTCACTAAACTGTCTTGACTTGTTTTTGAAATATAAAATTGGTTAGACTTGTTTAGTGTGTGTGTGTGTGTTTTTGAATCTATGTGCTTAACATTTTTGTTGAGAGATTTATTTTTCACATGGTTTGCATTTTTTTTTATTATCCATAGCATCTTGTTTCATGACATTCATGCATTTATATGGATTTCTTTATACCCCCTTGATCATCTTTATATTTCTCGGGTGAAGCTTTCTAGTTTCTCGTACCCTTTGTCAATCATGACAAAAAGGGGGAGAATTTGTGGAGATATGTGGTTTCTTTTTAAAGATTCTACATGTTAGGGGGAGAAATACATTCCTTTGTAAGGGGGAGATGTGTTTCATCTTGTTAGGGGGAGTGCTTACTTCCTTCTTCTTGTACCTTGGGTCTTGTGACCATGTTTGCATACATTGAACTTATCTTCTTTATATGTTGATGTGTATTTTCTTTTACCTCTCTTTTCATGTGTTGTTTCTTCTCTATCTTTATACACATGTTCATTATACTTGTATGCAATCTATTATTTCTATTTCACACAAAATGCCTTGATGAGTTTTGTTTAAAGTGTTTCATAAATACAGGTTGTCAAAGTCTATTTGACATAAACTCTCTTCTAGCAAAAATTTTCAAGAGTTTGTGTTAGGATAGATTTTATTGTGTTCAACAAGTGAATATAAGTTTAGTGATTTATGACTTCTCTCATATGTTCATTTGTTTGTTATGGTTTTGTCACGGATTGCCAAAGGGGGAGATTGTTAGGACATATGTGATTCACATGTTAGGAACATATGTCACTATTTTATGTAATTGGCTAATCCTTTGACAAAACGCACCTTACTTGTATTTGGGTAGAGCTAGGATGTGTTTAATACTTCAAGAAACCTTGTTTCAAGTTCAAGTGTTAAAGTCATGCAAGTCTGTCCAAGAATCAAGTGAGAAAGTGTTGAATTTTAAAGCTCGATAGCTTCTCGACACCTGGCTATCTGTCGAGCTCTTCTGCTTATTCTTATCGCAATCTCGATAGCTTCTCGATAGCTAGTCGATCGATCGAGAAAGCCTCTGTCCCCTCGACACCTGCTCGACACCTTCTCGATAGCTACATTTGTTGAGATTCATTAAACCTCGACACCTTCTCGACACCTCCTCGATAGCTGCTATCTGTCGAGGTTACGAAAATTCAGATTTCTATTTTTGGGCCAGGCTTATGTATTTGAGTAGAGTTTCTTTTCTCACAACCCTAAACCTATATAAGGCTTATTTAAGAGGCCGTCACATGAGAGAATACAAGAAGAATATATGCAAAAGGTGACCGATACCTTATTCTCTTTGAAAGAAGCTACTGCGTCTTTGCGCCTTAGGGTTTTGTAATTAAGTGCTTCTTGATCTTCATTGTTGATGAAGTGAAGAACTTTGCAGCCAACATTCTTCTTCCTCAAGTTGGTGAGTGAGTCACGTACTAGGATTCGCGCAAAGGAGTTAGTCACGTATTGGGATTTGTGCAACAAAAAGGGTGGCGTTCATATATTGAAGAGTTCAGAGGTTCTGAAGCGGTAGAAAGTTTCTGCTGTGAGTTCATCTACAGAGATTGTAGAGTCTAGGGACAAAAGTTTTGTACTAGATCTGAAACTTCTCTTTACTATAGTGGATTGCTTTTCGGGAAGGTTTCCCCCCAGGTTTTTTACTGTGAAACTTGTTGGTTTCATTGGCTTTCCTGGGTCATCATATCTTGTCTTATTTATTATTTCCGCTGCATGATTTTGACATAATTTTGATGTTTGTTTATTTTAACAAGTTTTATTAATAATAAATCTAATTAATAACTTGGGTTTAAAACTTGTTAATTCTATCAACCGGGGTCTAAATTTTCCAACAATAAGTATTTCCATTTGCTTATTTCTTTTGGAGATATACTTTAATAATTACTATACATTTTCTAAAGTTGATTTCAAAAGTTTGTTCCTAGGACATCTATCAAATCATGGATTGGGTGAAAACCTAGTATGTGATACTTCTATTTTTAGAGATGTCCAGCACTTGTGCTAGAAAAGGAAGTCTAACAAATTGAAATCAAAAGGTAGAAAAATGTGTGTTTTATGATGGATATCCAAAAGGAATTGCAAAAGATTGTTTTGGTAGTCATAAAGAAGACAATATGTTTACAAAGTTCTTGATGATGACTATGTGAATAATCTTAAAGCAAATCATAGACTGTTCTAGAAGAAAAATGTTAGAATTTGTTGTAGGACAACTATAAAATACATTTAGAAAAGAGATGGCTGTATTAGATACACCACAAGACATTATTCTATAGATAACTATTACACTAGTACAACATCGTAGTGGGAGGATTACCAAATAAATTCATACTTTTGGAATAAACTTTTGTAGTTATTCCACAAGGATATGAATTTGATCATCGGTCCTACGTAAAGGTAATAGATGATATGAATATGGATTACTGGATCAAGGTTATGTGAATAGAATTGGATTCTATTTAAAGTCTAGAACTTGTAGAGGCGCTTTATAGCATCAAGGCTATTGTTTTCAAATAGGTTTACAAGTAAATGAGGTTGATAGATTTGAAGGTGCAAACCTTCAAAGTTAAGATTAGTGGCGAAAAGATTTATTCAGAAAGAAATGGTTCGATTATGAAAAGATTTTTTCACCAATAGTCAAGTTTGACTCTATCTAGATTTTCTTATTCATTATATTTAATTTGGATGAAATATGGTAATGAATATCAAGAAAGCTTCTTTTAGTAGCAATCTTGAGGAAGACATCTATTTGATGTAACTAGACTTGTTCATAGCAAAGAACAAGTAGTGTTTAGTATGCAAGTTGCTTAAAGTCCATTTATGGACTAAAGCAAGCATCTAAATCATAAAATATCATATTTGATCAAACAATTAAATTGTAACGCCCCAAAATCATAAGTAATAAATGTCTATTTAATCTGAATAATCCATAAAATATGTTAAATAAAAGAAACTAGCAACCTTGAATCTCATCACAAAATAATTCTCCAATACAATGTTTAATGCCATAAAATAATAATAAAATCCTTAGTTCTACAAAAAAAGTTTTTAATTGCTGTCTCCCAAGAATCTCTACTCCAATAATCCCTCTAATGTATCTGTAATAGGAAATAAAAGGGGGGGGGGTGAGATATCTCAATAAGTGGAATTCACTAACATTGGGGTGTGGGAACAAACCTTGAATAAATAATTCTTACAACAATTTCGTAACTTGTAACTCAACAATATTTATCATCAAATATTTCATGTAAAAGAAAAATATCTTTATATCGTGAGCCATCATAATATATATATATATACCATTACATAAACAATTTCCTAGACTTTTCTCGTGGTCAACGTTTACGCCCCGTTGACAGGGTTTTGTTGTCCCTTTTTTGGGACTGGAACCTCCTTTTCATCCCATTTCTTAAGGATGGCTCCTTTGGAACCTAAAGGTGCACTCCCTTGCTAAGGAGCTTCCTTTNGAATATTTAATTCTTACAACAATTTCGTAACTTGTAACTCAACAATATTTATCATCAAATATTTCATGTAAAAGAAAAATATCTTTATATCGTGAGCCATCATAATATATATATTATATATATATATATATATATATATTAATACCATTACATAAACAATTCCTAGACTTTTCTCGTGGTCAACGTTTACGCCCCGTTGACAGGGTTGTGTTGTCCCTTTTTGGGACTGGAACCTCCTTTTCATCCCATTTCTTAAGGATGGCTCCTTTGGAACCTAAAGTGCACTCCTTGCTAAGGAGCTTCCTTTTTGGATCCTCAATAATTTACTCCCTTGCTAAGGAGCTATCAAATGTGCACTGTCCCCTTTTGGGACGTCCCTTGCTAAGGACTAGCTGCAGTATGATTGTCCCTTGCTAAGGACTAAATACACTGAGCTTCTAATCATGACTTGCCATAGGTTTTCAAATCATATACAAGATGCTCACATAAATAATCCATTCAAGATGCTTACAAAAATAATCCAATCATAATTCTCGAAAATATAAGGATATATCGCACATACAATTTAAATAAATTTAGGTTGTCCACAAGTTAGAGCCAATAGAGGTCCATATGAATATACATACTATTCATACATAATCAATTTTCAAAGTCTGGACCATACGGCTATATAACAATTCCTATTATAATATTGTAATTATCAACCCAAAGACCCAAAATTTAGTACACGGCTGAACTAGTGTGAATGCATATTAATTGGTCAACAATTGAGGCTTGGTGTGAATGCATTTTAACCGGTCAACAATTGAGGCTTGGTGTGAAAGCAAATTAATCCACAAGCACCCTTTGCCCATTAAAATAGTCATAGTTTTTTGATCCAAGATGGCCATATACGGATATATATATATATATAAACCCACAAAGCAATATTTTCCCTTTCACATGATGACAAAGCAATTGATAAAGTCCAAGCCTATTATATACAATATCAAAGCTCTTGACATGCAGCCATATTTGACCATCCCTTATCTAAAATAATAACAATTCTAGGAGCCCTTTTTTTTTTTTTTTTTTAGTATAATCATAGAAACCGTACCTGTAATCTCTACTCACAGCTACAGTGAAGAGAAGTGAAGTTCAGTAGTCTGATGCGGCTGAAGCAAAAAGAAAGTCTCATAAGTATATGTGAGGTAAAAGACTAGGGTTTTCAAGGCTCATATATTTACTTATGCCACCTCACTTGGGCTTCATATTCCAATTGTATTTATCTTATTTTTTAATATCTTAGGCCCAAACCAATTTAATCCATTTAATTGCAGGCCTCTTTTATAGTTTATATATAATAATTAAATAGGTGTTAAAATTTTAGGGTGTTGATTTTGATCAAGTATTAAAAGCCTTATGTGTGTAAAATTTATATAGAATAATAAATCTCTTAATGTATGTTGATGACATTCTAATCATTTAGAACGATGTAGAGTTATTGGCATCAATGGAATTTTTGGTTGTCTAGTTCAGTTTGATATAAAGTACTTGGGAAAGACTAGTCACATCCTAAGAATTAAACTTTGTTATAATTTAGAAATTAGGATGTTGAATCTATCTCAAACTGCTTGAATAGATTAGATTCTAGCCAAGTATAGCATGAAATACTTTAAGAAATGATTCTTTCCTTTTAAGTTTAAAGTTCCTTTATATAGGACTATAGTCCTAAGACATATAAAAGGAAGAGTATATTAAGACGGTTCCTTATACCTTATCAAAAGGAAGTCTTTATGCTATGTTATATACTAAGCTAAATATCTATTTTGCGGTGGGCATGGTAAGCAAATATCAAGTGAATAAAAAATCACTTAGTTAAGTGGGAGTAAAGCATGTACTCAATTATCTTAGGAGAATGAGGGATTATATGCTTGTCCACCAAAGTGAGGTCTTGATAGTTTCTAGATGTACAAATACTGACTTGTAGTTTGATTGTGATTCATGAAGTTGGACTTCAAGATATGTGTTCATCCTAGTTGATGAAAATACACATTAAGCGTAAGTATCATCTCATTAGAGAGATATGAGTACGTGAGAAGTAGTAGTAGTAGAAAAGATAATTTATACAGTAAATCTGACTGAAACTTGTTTCCAAACCTTGCCTTAGAGTGACTATGAATTACTCCAAAGGGAAATAAGTGTCGGATATATTGTAAATTGTCTTTAAAGGCAAGTGGGAGATTGTTGAGGTTTATGCCCTGAAATCCAATTTATTGGCATGACATAAATAATTAAATTGTTTAATTATATGAGACTATCTATAAATGAACTAATAGGACACTATTTTAGTCCTTGAGATGCATAGTATGTGATTTAGTTACAGAAGATATAAATCACAAGTTCTTTGTAAACTCAGAATTTTAGTTCGTAGTCGATGATGAAATTGGGTATTTCATCTGTGAAGACTATAATATAACAACTAAGATGATTTGTCTTGATCATGAAAGTGGAGACTTGTAGTTGATATGCTAATATATTTTAAGAGTTAAGACATATTGAACTGGACCGCTGTGAAATTTATTATTCTCCTAACTACTGTCAATTGAATAATAAATCTCACGACTTCTATTTACATTAACTCTAAATCCTGAGAGAATAATGGACCTGATCATGAGATGTAGGTTGCTTTGATATATTAGGAATGAGATCTATAAGTTAAGGTCAAAACCTCAGTATGTTGGGTAGTCGCATTTAGTGTTGATGGAATATATATTCTCAAGATGGAATTCATAATCTCTTAATGGAGATATAAAATATTCCCTTGAGATAAGTTTAATGGGTTTGGTTATTCAGAGTGTTGGGCCCAACCACTTTAGTAAGTAGTTACTAAAGTATATATTTATGAAATTGGATTTCATAAATATATGATGAATAACATAAAAGATTAAACCGGGTATTCAAGGATTAAAATGTAGTAATCTTCAAAGTGGTAGTCTACATTCATGACTTTGTATTACAACGAATATTTTAATGAAGGGGTTGTATGTATAATAAAGTCTTAGGATATAATTTATAGATAAGGCCTAGAGTGCAACTATATTTATATAGTGGTATTAAATATAGTTAATGGTAACTTTGGACTTGTCAAGAGTTGACAGAAAAGCCTAAAGCCCATTGGAGCTAGTGTCTTATTGGTCCATTTTGGTCCCACTCCAAGCCACACATTATAGCCCAATTGAAATGGCCCAAAAGGCTAGCCCAATTAGATAATCAATTATATATAAGGAGAGAAACATACAGAATTATGTGTGTGTGGTTTTCATTTAGATCATATAAGCAATGAAATGATGTATGTGAGTGTTAGACACTCTTTTATTCTCTCCTTGGAAACTGATTGAGAGACCACACTTCTTGGGCATCAAGTGGAATTGGAGTGAAGATTGAAATTGTTCCCAAGTAATTCTCAAGTTTTGGTTTTGAAATTCACTACATCAAGGTATGCTTTCTATTCTTTATTCTAAAATTCATGATTACATGTTATCTTGTATAATTGAAGTAGATCCGTGTTTGTTGCTTCCGCTGTGTGTTTTGTATGAGATACAAAACTAGATTTTCCATCAGTATCTTGGGTGATGAATCTTTATCACTTAAGACGAAGAAGCAAGGGGAATTTTTTTTTTTTTAGCTGTAGATTTACTTGAAAACTTTCAAATACAAAAATTGGAGGTGTTTAGGTGCTAGATTAGTATGGGAAAAATAAAATTGGGTGTTTCTGTTTTTCGTCAGTGTTGTGTTTGCTGAATTACTCTTTTTTTTTTTTTTTTTTTGGGGTTGGGCCACGAATTGGGCCCAATCCCTTAACGGGGCCCGTGGGGCCTGGTTGGGGCGGGTTCGGACCCCGAGAAAAAAACCCGCTTAGTAAACGGCCCGAGTCCAGGCCACGGGTCTTGGCTCGCGGGTCGGGTCTGGGTATGAAAAAACCCGGCCCGAACCCGACCCGTTGCCATTCCTGCAGTGGCGTACTTCTCAAGTGTACCAGAAAGTATAAGCTAGGAGATGAGTAGGGAAAAGCTATTGCCACCACGTTGAATGTCCTGCAGCTAACTTTCAGGCTATATTTATGTGGAGAAGACCCCTGAACAATGTTGTCTTAGCTACCACAACTTATAGAAAGCTAAAGATGGTGTCTGATGGGACAAGCACTCAAGTAGTGGCTTGGATGATCAACAAGTGGAAGGCCAGGATCACTAAGAGGGAGATATATAATGTAAGAAACCCCTGAAGGAAGGGGGATCAGAAAATCAAGAGAGAAACATTGTAGCAATCTAGAACCAGACTTGTAATCAAGCTTCAAAAGCAAATACATAAGAATCAGTCTTCTCAGACTCTACCGAGGATGTTTTTTCTTGTTGAAAGCTTGTTACCTCCCTTTCTTTGTCACTAAGATCTGTTTACTTGTTGTTTAACTCATTAAAGCTCAGTTTTCCAACCTATTCTCTACAAATTTATTGCTTTGGGCTTTTTGGGCTTACGTCCATGTACCTTTTGGGCTAAGAGTTTAAAATGGGTCCTTACAATTGACACTGTCTGTAGGAAGAATACTTGGGTGATAGTGAGTGCAACATTCAACTATAGTAGGTTCAGGTCCACACCAAAAAGACTCCATAGGATCCCAACGTGAAAATCCTTTTATCAACCTCGAATGTAGAAGGGATCGAGAGGGGAGTGTGTATACTGTCAAGTTCGGTAAAAGTCAGCCTCGGGGTAAGAGCCATCTCTCTCGTAAGGAAGATACCAGAGCCCTGCAATTGGAGGTTGACTAGCTGAAGAAAAAGCTGCGCCGTGCACAACAAAACCAAACCCCCTCTAGCTCTGACGCTTCCTCTGATGATAGAGAGGATACTAGTTATAGAGGAAGGTTAAGGACCCCACACAGCGAGTATTTCTCCTATGAGGAGGAGCACCATCACAAACAGAGGTATAAGAGCTTGCCTCGCAAAGGCTTGGGAGGTGATTCAATTAGCCAACGTTCACCATCTATAATGGTTGAACAGACCCAGTGGAGCATGTGAGCCATTTCAACCAAAGAATGACTGTCCATTCTAAGGATGATGCCTTGATGTTCAAGGTGTTCCCCTCTAGTCTGGGACTCGTGGCAATGAGATGGTTCGATGGCTTAAGGGCAGGTTCCATAGGTTCCTTCAAGGAGCTCACCCAGGCATTTGGCTCTCGTTTTGTCACTTGCAGCAGAGTTCCTTGGCCTTTAGACTCCCTACTGTCCTTGTCAATGCGAGAAGGGGAGACCTTGAAAATGTACTTAGATAGATACTAGGAGATGTACAACGAGATAGATGGTGACTTTGATGATGTCGCCATCAGTACTTTCAAGGTCAGCCTCCCAATCGAGCAAGGTTAAGGAAATCTTTGACTGGAAAACCTGTCACTAGCGTGTGCCAACTCATGGACCGGATCGACAAGTATAAAAGGGTTGAAGAAGACTAGTAGTAGGGGAAAAGTAAGGCTAAGGTTATACCTTAGGAGAGGAGGGATTGCAGGTCGGATCAACACAACAGCAACCGACCTCTGAGGGACTTTGCTGAGCAATCAGGGTTTGCCAACACTCAGGCAGTTAACGCGGTGTTCCGGGAATCGGTGCATCAAGCTCTAGAGAAGATTAAGAATGAGCCATTCTTCAAATGGCCGAATAAGATGGCAGGAAATCCTATGAGGCACAATCAGAACCTCTATTGCTAATATCATCAGGACTAGGGACATACTATAGAAGACTATAGAAATTTGTAGGACCATTTGGACCAGCTGGTCTAAGAAGGAAAGTTGAAGCAGTTCTTGCATCATTCCAGTGGACAGGGGATCCAGACTGGCCAAGAACACTGGAGAAATGCTCCTTCGAGAACTTATTTAGGCACGATAAATGTCATCTATGTTACTTTAGGGAGGACTGGTTCCTGCCCTTCCAAGGTAATGTTTGTCGCTCAACTGACTGCTGAGGACTTAAATGCTGAGCCGAAGAGGGCTAAAGTGAGTACCCAGCCGGCGTTGAGCTTTTTCAATGAAGATAAGGTTGGAACCATATAGCCCCATAATGATGCTTTGGTGGTCACATTTAGGATTGGAGGGTATGATATGAAAAGGGTAATGGTGGACTAAGGTTGTGATGCCGAGATAATGTACCATGACCTATACAAGGGGTTGAACTTCAGACTCGAGGACCTAATAGCCTACAATTCGCCCTTGCTAAGTTTTGATGGGAAGGTCGTCATTTTGAAGGGCCAAATTAGGCTACCTGTGCAAGTTGATTCAGAAGTAGTGGGGGTGGACTTCATCATGATGGACGCTTATTCCCCCTACACGACTATTGTGGCCAGGCCCTAGATGCATGTGCTGGGAGCCGTCTCTTCTACCCTGCACCAAAAGGTGAAATATTCGTCAGACGGCTTAATTGAAGAGATTGTTGGAAGTCAATTTATAGCTAGGCAGTGCCTGGTAGCCGCTATCTTACATCAGCCTGAGGCTGAGTCCCCGGCCTCTGCTGTAAGGGAGTCATAACAATTAAAAGCTTTGGATTTGCCAGTCAATGACTTAGCCGAGGAGGCGCAATATGAAGACTTAAAAATGGTTGTTGTTGATGATGATCCAGAGAAGTTTTTTCTGGTTGAAGCTTAATTGCCTCTTCTAGAGAAAGAGGAGCTGATAGAGTTTCTTAAGAGAAATGTTGATGTGTTTGCGTGGAGTGCTTACGAAGTCCCAGGGGTGGACTCGAGCTTCATCTGCCATCATTTGAATGTTAATCCATCTATCACTCCCAAGAAGCAACCACCTCAGTGCTCGTCCAAGGATCACTCTGATGCCATCAGAGATGAGGTGAATCAGTTCAAGCAGGCAGGGGCTGTCAAGGAGGTTTTCTACCCTGAGTGGCTGGCCAATATAGTTGTGGTGAAGAAGAAGAGTGGAAATTGGTGAGTGTGTGTGGACTTCACAGATCTTAATAAAGCTTGCCCAAAGGATCCTTTCCTTATGCCTAGGATAGACCAACTAGTGAACGCAACCGTGGGCCACCCTCGGATGAGCTTCTTAAATGCCTTTCAAAGATACCACTAGATACCACTAGCCCTAGATGATCAAGAAAAGACAGCTTTTGTCACCTCCATTGGGAACTACCACTACAAAGTGATGCCATTCGGTTTGAAAAGTGCAGGGTTTACTTATCAAAGGATGATGACTAGAATATTTAAACGACAGTTGGGCAAGAGTATCGAGGTCTATATAGACGACATGGTGGTGAAGAGTAAGGTGGTGTCCGAACATGTGGGAGATCTCGGGAACATTTTTGAAATTTTGAGGAAGTATAAGTTGCACCTTAACGCTTCCAAATACTCTTTTGGTGTGGGGTCAGGAAAATTTCTAGGCTACATGGTTACTCATTGCAGAATTGAAATTAACCACGATCAGATTAAGGCAATCAACAGTTTACAACTGCCTCAGAATCCTAAGGAAGTCCAAAAGCTGACTAGAATGAATGCTGCTTTAAACTGATTTATCTCCTGATCAGCGGATAGATGCAGATCCTTCTTCCTATTGATGAACAAATGGAAGGGGTTTGAGTGGACCGAGGAGTGTGCCTCAGCCTTCCAACAACTTAAGGATTATTTCTTTTGGCCACTTATCATGTCCAGTCCTAAGGTGGATGAGGTTTTGTTTGCTTATATTGTTGTGGCTCTTCATTTCGTAAGCTTGGTCTTGATACGAGTCGATAGCAGCATACAAAGGCCAGTTTATTACGTGAGCAAGTCATTCCATGAGGCCGAGGTCCGTTATCTACCACTAGAAAAAGCCATTTTAGCTGTGGTAAATGCTACACGTAAACTCCCTCATTACTTCCAGGCACATATGGTAGTTGTCTTAACTCAACTCCCACTCAGAGCTTTACTCCGAACACTAATTATATGGGGAGGATTGCTAAATGCAGGGACAATGCTTGGGGCTTTCGACATCAAATACATGCCTCGTACTTCTGTCAAGGGTCAAGTCCTCGCAGATTTGGTAGTTGAGTTTGCTGAATCCCCGTTGGAAGAAGAGGTAGAAATACAACATATGGACAGAAAATCGGTTGGCATGATCTCTCAACAAGGTCCCTTATCCTGGAAAGTATACGTTGATAGTGTAGTAAATTAGAAGGGTTCTAGAGTAGGCCTAGTTCTAGTATCCCTTGAAAAGATCACTATTAAGAAGTCATTAAGGCTGGACTTCTCGACCACAAATAATGAAACTGAATATGAGGCTTTACTGATGGGAATGGCCATGGTTCAAAGAATGGGCAGAAAGACAGTAAAGATGTTCTCGGACTCCAGATTAGTCGTTGGCCAAGTGAAAGAAGAATTTGAAGTGAGAGATGAAAGAATATAAGGGTACTTGAGTCAGGTTAGACATTTGCAATCAGGGTTCGAATCTTTCAACTTGTTGCATATCCCTAAAAGTGGAAACACACATGCTAATTCCCTAGCCACACTTGCTACCTCCTCGGCACAGAGCCTACCCTAGGTCATCATTGTAAAGGATTTGTATAAACCCATAGAGGTGAAGAGAAAGGTGATCTAGGTCCACCAAGTTAGAGTAGGGCCTAGCTGGATGGACCCCGTGGTACTATTCTTGAAAGAGGATATCCTGCCCAAGGGGAAATCAGAAGCAGACAAGTTACGAAGAAAGGCTCCTCAGTTTTGGCTATCCGAGAACCAAAAATTATATAAACACTTCTTTTTTAGACCATACCTTCTCTGCATACACCCTGATGCAACAAAATTAATCCTTGAGGAGTTACATGAGGGGATTTGCGAAAGCCACACTAGAGGTAGATCTTTGGCGCACAGAGCCATCACTCAAGACTACTGGTGGTCGAACATGCAAAAGGAGGCACAAGAATATGTAAGGAAGTGTGACTAGTGTCAAATATTCACACCAAACATACACCAACCAAGAAGAGTCCTTAATCCTCTGTCCAGCCTTTGGCCATTCACTTAATGGGCTTAGACATTGTAGGCCCTTTCCCCAAGGCAGCAGGGAACAAAAGGTATCTACTAGTTGGCATAGACTATTTCACTAAGTGGGTTGAAGCTGAGCCCTTGGCGAACATCAGGGACGTGGATGCCAAGAAATTTGTCTGAAAAATATTATCACACGGTTCGGGGTCCTTAGTACTCTCATCTAGGAAAATGGCCTCCAATTTGATAGCAAGTCTTTCAGGAGATACCGTTGTAACCTGGGAATCACGAATAGATATTCTACCCCAACCTATCCCCAAGGGAATGGACAAGCTAAGGCTATTAACAAGGTCAAAGTAAGCGAGCTCAAGAAGAAGTTGGATGATACGAAGGGAAAGTGGGTGGATGCACTGCCACAAGTTTTGTGGACGTATCGAACCACACCTTGCAGGTCAACAGGGAAGACCCTCTTCTCAATGACTTATAGAGCTGAAGCTATTATCCCTCTAGAGACTAGCTTCCCTACACTGAGGACTAGCTCTTTCAATCCAAGCAATAACAATGAATTGCTAAAAAGGAGTTTAGACTTTATTGAAGAAAGAAGAGAGAATGTGATGGTTCAACTAGCATACTACCAACACAAATTCAAGCAAGGTTATGATGCCAATGTGAAGTTGAGGCCATTAGTGCTTGGTGATTTGGTGTTAAGAAAAGTTTTAGGTGTTGCAAAGAACCCAGCATGGGGAAAGTTAGGGTCCAACTGGGAGGGGCCATACTGCATCACCTCGGTGGCTGGTATAGGAGCTTATTTCCTCAAAGACCTAGATAAACGTGTAATACCATGACCTTGGAATGTAAACAACCTGAAAATGTATTATTATTAATAAAAGTTTCCTTTGTCATATGCTCATTTATTGTGTAAATACGTCGTACTTCCTATGATATCTTTATAAATGCTTAAATAGAACCTTGGTCATGCATGTGTCCTCGGACCAGATGCTTTGGAAAAATTAACACTCTATGATACCTTTATAAGTACTTAAACGGAACCTTAGTCATGCCTGTGTCCTTGGATTAGATGCTTTGGGGAAATTAACACTCTATGACACCTTTATAAGTGCTTAAACAGAACCTTATTCATGCATGTGTCCTCAGACTAGATGCTTTAGGGAGATTAACACTCTATGACACCTTTATAAGTGCTTAAACAAAACCTTAGTCATGCCTGTGTCGAACCAGATACTTTGGGGAAATTAACACTTTATCACATCTTTATAAGTGATTAAACATAATTTTAGTCATGCCTGTATCCTTAGACCAGATGCTTTGGAGAAATTAACACTCTATGACATCTTTATAAGTGATTAAACAGAACATTAATCATGCTTGTGTTCTCAGATCAGATGCTTTGGGGAAATTAATACTATGACATCTTTATAAGTGATTAAACAGAACCTTAGTTATGCTTGGGTCCTCGGACCAGATGCTTTGGAGAAATTAACACTATGACATTTTTATAAGTGACTAAACAGAGCCTTAGTCATGCCTAGGTCCTCGAACCAGATGCTTTGGGGAAATTAACTCTATGACATCTTTATAAGTGTTTAAATAGAACCTTAGTCATGCTAGGCTCCTCGGACTAGATGATTTGGGAAAATTAACACTCTATGACATCTTTCTAAGTGTTAAACAGAATCCTAGTCATGACTGATCCCTTGGATCACATACTAAGGGAAAATTAACACTGTGATATCTATTGGTCTTTTGCTTAGTGTCAATACAAATCAGGGGTCATACCCAACTCCCCAGATCAATGATTTTATGTAAGTTGAAGTCCTTATTTATTTATCTAAGTAATTAGCAGGATGAAGATAGTCTCTTCCTTCTATTTTTTACAAAGTATATATTCATCTTTATTGGACTGAGCCTTCATTATAGAAGGTTTAATTCTCAATACAAATATGTGGTAAACCTATTTATTGCTGGTATTTTATCAAATTACTTAGATTGTTAGTAGTATGTTATTGTTAGCTTTTAATAAAGACAAGTAGCAGCAATTCAATACTATTTATAATAGTAATGAGCTTCGAAGCACATAAAAGTAAAGGTATGAGAGATAAAAAGAAAAAAACATTTCCATTAAATAGAAAAGGGAATACATTATGTCTGGTGGCAGAACGCCATTACAAAAAAGTTATACACAGATAAAACTACAAAGAAAATCCTAATTTCTAAGCCTGGGCCTTGGGAGCTGGAAGGTCTTCTTTTTGGCTCGGTTGAGAGGTGGAAGCGTCCTTGGCCTTAGGATCAGCTTCTTTAGTCTTGGCCTCTACTTCCTTTGCCTTAGCTGCTACTTCCTTGGCCTTGGCAACATCTTTGGCTTCTGTAGAGGGCTTATTCTCCTTGTCCTTGCCCTTGTCTTTGGCCTCCTCAGCCCCCTGGCCTTGATCACCAGCTTGGCTGGATCCCTGTGAGGTGCCAGGAAGAGGGAGAGCAACTTGGGTATTTAAGGGCTGCTTAGAGGTTTCTAAGGCAAGGGCAAAGGGAGAAGGGACAGCATTTGGGACTTCAGGGATATTTGGATTGTAGTATATGCTCCCAAGCTACCTCAAAACCAAGTCTATAGGGACTCCTACAACATCAAGGGCCCTATCCCACGATACATTGTAGTAATCCTTGCACACCTCGGAAAGCTCCTCAGCAAGCCTAACTTGCTTTTTTTCCACACCAAGCAGATAAGACGCTTGCTTATCAGCCTTGGCTGCCTTTTTGGCCAGTTGGGCTACCTCCTTAGCCTTTTGTAGCTCGGCCTTGAGATCCAGAACTTGCTGGTTTTAGATGGCCAACTCAAGGTCCGTCATGTAGAGCAGCTTATGTTGGTCCTCGGCTTGGGCTTCAGCACTTTTCAGACTAGCTAGAGCACTCAGACGTTCCCTCTCTGAAGTAGTTAGCTTGTTGGTCAACTCAGTGTACTCCTCTTTAAGAGCCCCTAATATCTTCTCGGTCTCAGCACGGGAATAGGCCTCTGCCCTAACTTGATTGCGGGCATCCTTGACCCATTCCTTGACAATGAAGACCTGTTGGGTAACCTGCATAAAAATAACAGAAGAATTCCACGTAAGAAAAAAAAAAAACCAACTAAGTATGTAATTCAAAAAGATATGTCAAACTGCTTACTATAGCAAGGTCCCTCTTTAGGGATTAGAAGAGGTCAGGTTGCTTGAAGTGCTTGTAAGCATCCATATCTCTCGGCAGAGTAGTGGCTGCTTAAAGGCTATAGCAACATAACCCGAATGCCCCCCCTGAAAGTTTCAGATTGAGGAGTCCCAATGGATAGGGGCACCATCCACCTCTAGCCTAGGGGACCAGGTGCGCGGTGGTTGGTGTACATCGGCCCCTAGAGAGTCCTCCCTGCTGTCCATAGAAGAAGCCTGTTTGTCTTTGACATGCTTGAGCTGCTTTGCCCCCTTCGGAGGAACTATCTCGCCCTCCTCGACATTGTATACCTTTGGCACTTTCCTCTTTTTCTTCAGATCAGGGTTAGGGAGTAGACCGACTGAAGTCACGAGGAGAGGAGAGGGAGGTGGAAGATTAGTAGGAACTTGGGATTTGAGAACCTCCTTGGATGACCCCCCTTTGTTCCTCGCCACAAGAAGACCCCTCAGTCCCTTCTTTAGGTTGATATCCATCTCTTCGTCCTCCTAAGAGCTAGGATCTACACGGGCGATGATGAGCCTAGGAGAGTGGGCAACAGATTGCTGGTCTAATTCCTCCTTAGAATCTAGGAGTTGGATTATAGGATTTGCTCTCCCTTCCTTGTCCTTGTCAAAGTGAAATTTATCTATCTCCTCTTCAAGTGATAAACATGAAGAGGCAGTCTCCTCCCTTTGCACTGCAACTGCTTCAGGCAGAGCCCGTTGAAGGGGCAGTATGACTGGAGGAAGGTCTTCTTGGGTGAGGAAATTCGAGTGTGACACGTCAATCCAAGCCAGCTGCTGGTCATTTACGCTTATGGCATGGCCAACTTCTTGATATATCTTCGAAATAGGCTTGAAGTCCAAAATTAAATGGACTTCTCTCAATTACCTATTCTCACTCACAAAGATCTCAGACCTCAGCAAGTAATTGAGAGCTTTAACGTTGGTTAGATTGAGCCTGAGAGCTACTTGCCTCTTATCTGCAAAAATGGCCGAGGAGAAAAACATGGTTAGAAAATTGAGATCCATCATTAAAAGAAAGCAAGACGAAAAAGAGCAAAACATGGTCAGTACTGTTGAGGATTAAAAAAAAAAATAATAAAAATCTTTGGTGACGGTTTCAATTTTATTTGAAGAATAATTTTGCTGAAGATTACAAAGAATTAAGATTTAGAAATCACCTCACAAAAAATTAGTGAGTGAAATCATCTCAGAAAATGAAAATACTAATTAGTGGCATAATTTGTTTGTCCAAAATTATATACTTATACAATATAAGAAGAGTTGGGTTTTAAAATATGTGGTTGAGTTAAGAGACTTTTTTTTCTATGTGATAAGTGTTTACACTCTCATTAATTATTAAGACAATTTATTTTTCTTGATAACATTAAGATGAGTTAAAATTCTAGTAGTACGTACCAAGAGTTTACTCCAATTAAAACCATAATATTATTTAAGTTTCATGAAATTTGAAAATTTTTTTTTGAGAGAAAGGTAGAATTATATATATTGCATGGGTAAATTACATGGTGTGCTCAACCATAGACGTGCTAGTGCCACCTAATCTCAGTGTAGCCAGCCCGAGTACAATCTTGTGTTGAACATAATACAGTGCCACACGTAAAAAATAAAAATGCAATATAATTGGTGAAACTTAAAAAAACTATAACCCTTTTGGGCTGTTGGCGCACTCTCAGGTGCTAGTGGACGTTTTGCAGAGTTCCTGGTACTCCTGCAGCAGGGTCATCGCTCCATGCAGCATATCGTTAGGCATGCTTTGCTTTTCTTCAAAGTGGAACTGGTTTCTAGCATTCTAGATGGCCCATGACACTATCGTTCATACCTCCAGTTCCTTTTTTGGTAGCTTTTCCTCCATTTGTTGAGCAAGAGTGTAGAAGTTCGGAGAATCTAAATTACATTTTTTGCAACCTTCCCCTTACCATAGCCCAGACATTCCTCGCTAATGGACATTCCCATAAAACATGAGCCACTGTTTCGTCGTGTTGTTTGCATATAGTGCAAGTAGGGTCCACCGGTACTCTTCTTCAGCATAAATTTACAGATGTTGGGAGTATATTTGAGCACGCTCACCACATGAAATTTCTAACCTTTGGGGGTACAGGGAGTTTCCACATCTTGTACCAGAATTTTTTTTTCTTCTCTAGCAGTGGAGTGTTCAACATTCTCTGTTTATTTGAGTCGGAGTGCAACTTTGTAAGCTGTCCTCATAGAGAAACACCCGTTCTTATTCTCCTTCCTGGGAAGCTTGTCTCGATCACCCTCCACACCAATCTTGATCCTTTGGATATCCTCCATGGTATTGTAGGAATGTAGTGTGGAGTAATGGATTGTTCCGTTGTCTTGTGCGGTGGTCAATAAGATCAGCCACTTTCATGTTTCTATTAGCATCAGGTTTGAACTGAGGTGGGTTGATTAACCACCTATGATCCGTAACTCTAATGCTCTGCCCATCACCCACTGTCCATATCGTGCCTAAATAAAAGGTAAAGACTCTCTCTAAATAAAACTCTGTATTTTATTGAAGATAAACTGAGTAATACAACCACTCCACTACGTAAAGTACAATTGCTTAGCTATTTATATACAGGAGCTATCTAATAAAAATGAAGAGAAACTAATTCCCACTTTTGAAGGAAAATTGGTTTCAAAGCTTTACTACAACTAACTATGATTACAAGAATTTACATCACAACCTTATCTCCCTAAGCCACGTGGCAACAAGTCCTCATAACTATGTATAAACAAGTCATGGTAAGTTATGGCTTCTATTGTATCCATTAAGTAGCCCATGTCCATTACCTCATGCTCTGCCCTTGGGATCGTGGTCTTGCCTTTCACTGTACTGGCATCAATTCTGGACTTATTTTCCATAGCACTAGCATCAGTCCTAGCATCACTAGCATTGAGATTGATCTCATCAAGTTTAACACCCCCCCTCAAGAGCAAAGCTCTTGCTGCTTGATCATCCACAATATACTCTGAATATTCAACTTAATGAGCAAAAATATTAATCAATCCCAATTTCTTAACTATTCTAACATAGTTGTCAACACCAAGTGCCTTGGTAAAAATATCTGCCAATTGATTCTTGGATGCAGCGTGGAAAGTCTTGATTGTACCATCTAGAACTTTGTTTCCTTTCTAACAATGTGACAGTCTGCTTCTATGTGTTTTGATCTATCATGGAACACTGGGTTTGCAGCTATATGCAATGTTGTTTGGTTGTCATAGTAAAGTAAAACTGACTTCTTATGCTTCACTTGCAAATCTCTTACTAAGAATAAAATCCAAGTAACTTCACGAGTGGTGCTTGCCATAGATCTATATTCAGCTTCAGCTGAAGATCTTGATACCATTGACTGCTTCTTTGATCTCCATGAAATCAAAGCATCTCTAAGAAAAACACAATATCCAATAAGTGATTTCCTTGTATCTGGGCATCACGCCCATTTAGCATCACAATATGCTCTCAATTGTAAATCTGAATCACTTGGAAAGAAAATCCCTTGTCCAGGTGTACCTTTGACATATTGCAAAATTCTTGTTGCAGCCTACATATGAGGAACTCTTGTTTTGGCTAAAAATTGGCTTAGCCTGTTCATAGCTTATGTGATATCAGGCCTACTAAGTGTCAAGTACATCAATTTACCTATGAGCCTTCTATACTTGCTTGAATTTGGTAGAAGTTCACCACTGTCCTTTGACAGTTTCAATTGTTGTTCCATTGGAGATTTAGCAGGCTTACAACCCATCATACTTGTTTCCTTTAAAATGTCTAAAGCAAACTTCCTTTGGTTTAAGCTTATTCCCTTCTTGCTTCTAGCAATTTCAAGTCATAAGAAAAACTTAAGTGATCCAAGATCCTTAATTCCAAATTTAGCATCCAAAACTGACTTTAAAGTTGCTACACAAGTAGGATCATTTCCTATGATGACCATGTCATCCACATAGACCAATAAAGCTGTGAACAAAGAGCCTTTAGCATGAGCAAAGAGAGAGTTATCAGCTGTAGATTGAACAAATCCAAGTTTCTGAATAGTATATGACAGTTTTGTATACCATTGTCTTGAAGCTTGTCTCAAACCATAAAGGGATTTAAGTAGCTTGCAAACAACAGGAGGAGCAGAAGAATGTGAAGAAGAATTTGAAGAAGACGAGGCAATAGAAGTCCCCCCCCCCCTTACTGTGAAAACCAAGAGGCAATGACATGTACACTTCTTCATCTAAGTCCCCATATAAGAAGGCATTGTTTATGTCCAATTGGTGAAGGGGCCAACACCTAGCAGCTGCTAAAGTAATAAGGACTCTAACAGTGACTATCTTAGCAACAGGGGAGAAGGTCTCAAGAAAGTCAATGCCTTCCCTTTGTGTGTTCCCCCCCCCCCTTACTGTGAAAACCAAGAGGCAATGACATGTACACTTCTTCATCTAAGTCCCCATATAAGAAGGCATTGTTTATGTCCAATTGGTGAAGGGGCCAACACCTAGCAGCTGCTAAAGTAATAAGGACTCTAACAGTGACTATCTTAGCAACAGGGGAGAAGGTCTCAAGAAAGTCAATGCCTTCCCTTTGTGTGTACCCCTTAGCCACAAGTCTAGCCTTGTATCTCTCCACTGTTCCATCAGGATTCAACTTAATCCTATACACCCATTTACACCCAATAGGGGTTTTACCAGGAGGTAAGGAGGTAAGCTCCTAAGTATGAGTCTGTTCAAGGGCCTAAATTTCTTTGTCCATTGCTGCTCTTCAAAGAGGATCTTTAATAGCTTGGAAGAAAAATTGTGGCTCTTGAGGTTATGTGCTAACTGCCAATAGATATGATTGATAACAAGGCTCTAAATGGGAGTTAGTAAGCCCATCAGCCACATCATAAGGTGCACCAGAAACATGAGTAGTAGCACAAACATAATCCTATAAGTAAACTGGTTTAATGGATTGCTTAAATGATCTTCTGATAGGTCCTAATGGTGGTTTATTAGCTGATGTGGAAGCTGGTATAGATGTGACAGAATAGGAACTGAAGAATCAGTGGAATCAAAAGCTGCAGGAGAAGAATCAGAATGGAGAGAAGAAACCTGAACTGGAATAGGATTAGTAATAGAATCTGAACAAGTAATAGACTCATCTTGGATGGTAATAGGAGTGACAAAAACATCATTACCTGAGCTGGAAGATGCAAGACCATTAACTTCAGTAATTGAAGTAAAAGGGTCTGAAATTGAGGCTTTACTATTAATAAAAGGAATATGTTTTCATGAAAGACCACATCTCTAGATATGAAAATTGTATTTGTGGACAAGTCTAAAACTTTGTAACCTTTGATGCCAAAAGGATAGCCTAGAAAGACACACCTCCTTGCTCTTGCTGCACATTTGGACCTGTTATGTGCAAGTGTACAAGCATAACAAAGGCAGCCAAAGATCCTTAAATGAGCATAGGAAGGAGGACTGCCATAAAGGACCCCATAAGGGGTTGTGTTAGATATAGGTGTACTAGGAATCCTATTAATCAAATATGCAGCAGTTAAAACACAATGCCCCCAAAGATGTAAAGGCAAATGAGAATGAAACATGAGTGACCTTGCCACATTCAAGATATGCTGATGTTTCCTCTCTACAATTGCATTTTGTTGAGGAGTTTCAACATAGCTCAAATGATGCAAAATGCCCCTTTTAGCAAAGAAATCACTCATGATGAATTCAGTTCCATTATCAGTTCTAATGACCTTTACTTTCCTAGAAAATTGAGTTTCAACCATAGTGCAACATTGTTCTAATATGGACTGAGTTTGTGATTTTTGCTTCAACAAGTAAACCCATGTACATCTAGAGCAATCATCCACTATAGTGAGGAAATATTTGCAAGAATCAATGGTAGATACAGAAAATGGACCCCACAAATCACAATGAATCAAATCAAAACAATTCTTAGAAATATGCACACTTTCATTAAAAGGAAATTTTTTTTGTTTGGCAAGAGGACAAACATCACAAAAAAAAAAAAAAAATCTGCATTTGAATCACAAATTTGTACATTATTCGATTTGAGCAAATTCAGCTTGGCATTGGAAGGATGCCCCAACCTCATGTGCCATATATGTGGCTGAATTTTATTAACAGAAAAAGCAGCTGAAACAGAAGAAGAAACAGAATTGCTATCTTCTAGCAAGTAAAGTCCATTGCACTCTTTACCTAGACCAAGTGTGCTCCAATGAGCAAGGTCCTAGATGAAACACAAATTACCAAAGAAAATAAGGCAACACAGAATGCACCATGTGGTCAATAGTGCCTGTGTCTATAACCCAATCAGTAGTTCCAAAATAGGTTCTATTAACCAGTTTGGCTGAAAAAATGGAATGTGTCAAATTTGGACTAAAAGCAAGATTAGAGACAATACCTGACATAGTTTCAAGGTAACTATTATAAGCTTGAGGATGTGGCTTAGTGGCTGCCACAGCAGCAGTAGCAGGGACACCAGCAGATGAACACACATCAAAAACTCCAGAACCCAAATTAGCCAATCCATTACCAATACTCACATTTGCTACATGATGATTCTCACCAGAATTACAACTAGCATTGAGGAAAGCCAACAATTGCTCACATTGAGCTTTAGAAATAGGACATTGAATTGAACCACTCTCAGTTACGGTTCCTGGATTGCAAGTGACCTGATTAGCACTTGATCTTCCTTTTGGTTTATATCCGGGTGGATAACCGTGTAATTTTTAACATTTATCAATTGTATGTCCAAGCATGTTGCAGTGAGTGCATAAACGTCTCTCCTTTTTTTTGTTTCCTTTGTTCCAAGTAGGATTACCAGAATTATTTCCCTTCGAATTAGCATACATTGCTACTGAATCAAGCTTTGCAATGTAAGATCCTCCATGTCCTACACTCTTATGAGACTCTTCTTGAAGAACCAAGGCATAAATCTTGCTAATCGAAGGAAAAGGCTCCTACATCAGAATTTGAGTCCTTATAGCCTCAAAATTCTCATTCAAACCCATTAGAAACCTCATAGCATAAGTCTTATCATGAGAAGCACTTAGGGTTTTGATTGCTCCACAGGTACACTTTGGTAATGGCTCTAAATTAAGCAGTTGATCCCATAGTTTCTTGAATCTTGTGAAATACTTTGTGACTATCATCTGGTTCTGAGAGATATTAGAAATTTCCTTCTGAAGATTGTAGATTTTGGGACCACTACGCTGTGAAAAAAGTCTCTGCAATTCAAGCCACATCTTTCCGGCAATTTGACAGTATATTATACTGCTAGATACATCAACATGCATGGAGTTGATCATCCATGAAATCACCATTGTGCTGCAGCTTAACCAATCTTCATAGAGAGGAGATTCTAGATCTGGCTCAATAATTTTTCCATTAATGAAACTTATCTTCTTCTTGGCAGTGAGCGCTAAGATCATAGCCCTTGACCAAGAGTGATAATTCTTCATTCCAAGCAGTGGTCGTGTAACCAAGATGCTGCCTGAATTTTCATTCAGATTGAGAAAATATGGGTTTTGAAGATTTGAAGAATTAATTTCAATGTTTGGTTAAGAGGTATGATTGGTTTGAACACTTGATTCAGGGGATGCCACAGATGATGCTCAAGAACTCAATTGAGAGAGACGAAGATCATCAAAAAAAAAAAAAAAAAAAGATTATTTCTCAAGAAAATTCTTCAAAAGTTAAAAGAAATAATTTTCTCGGGAAAATTTTAGATCAAGGAAAGAAAATTGTAGAGAAATTGGCTAGGAAATCAATGAATCTATGCTAGTCGAGCGCTGATACCATGTAAAAGGTAAAGACTCTCTCTAAATAAAACTATGTATTTTATTGAAGAGTACTAAGCAATACAACCACTCCACTATGTAAAGTACAATTGCTTAGCTATTTATATACAGGAGCTATCTAATAAAAAATGAAGAGAAACTAATTCCCACTTTTGAAGGAAAAGTGGTTACAAAGCTTTACTACAACTAACTATGATTACAAGAATTTACATCACAGCCTTATCTCCCTAAGCCACGTGGCAGCAATTCCTCATAACTGTGTATAAACAAGTCATGGTAAGGTATGGCTTCTATTGTCTCCATTAAGTAGCCCATGTCCATTACCTCATGCTCTGCCCTTGGGATCGTGGTCTTGCCTTTCACTGTACTGGCATCAATTTTGGGCTTATCTTCCACAGCACTAGCATCAGTCCTAGCATCACCAGCATTGAGATTGATCTCATCAAGTTTAACAGTATTAGCATCATGTTTGAACTAAGGTGGGTGGATTAACCACTGTCCATGCCGTGCCTACTCTAATTAATTCCCTGGCTTCCAAAAAGCTACGCCAAACAAAGGAAGGGTTGGCCCCTAGATCAGCATCCATAAATGAGCAATCGAGCCTTGTACACCCTAAAAAATAGAGAATGCCCTCCTTGGATCAGCCTCCATGCTTGCTTAGCTAGCATGGCTAGGTTAAAAGCATGAATATCCCTAACCCCCATTCCCCCTTTGTCTTTAGGCTTGCATAATTTTCCCTAATTGATCCAATGGATCTTCCTTTCATTTCGAGTTTGCCCTCACCAATACTTTGCAAGAACCGAATTGATGTCATCACAGATTTTTTTTAAGGAACTTGAACATGCTCATGGAATAAGTTGGAATTGCTTGTGCTACAGTTTTGATCAACACCTCTCTTTCGATCTTTGAGATATGCTTCTCTTTCCATCCCATCACCCTTTTTGTTACACGCTTTTGTATCTCTCTAAAGGTGCTCACCTTTGATTTGCCCCCAACCATTCGTAACCCAAGGTATCTTTCACAGTTAGTCATAATTTGTGCCCCCAACTTATTTTGAATTGCGAGCTTCACTCCTTGGTTGGTATTGGGGCTAAAAAAGAGTGTTGTTTTCTGCCTATTGATAGCTTGTCCGGAGGCACCCTCATACAATGCTAGAATATCCAGTAGGTTTTTGGCATTCCCTTGTTGTTGCTTCACAAAATAGTAGGCTGTCATCCGCAAAAAGGAGGTGTGAGATCATGACCCCTCCATTGCAGGATGCCACGCCCTTTAAATGATGGTTTTCAATGGCCTTTCTGATAAGGGAGGAGAGTCCCTCTGCACATAGTAGGAACAGATAGGGAGACAAGGGGTCTTCTTGCTTAATGCCACAGGATTGGGTTATGAAACTAGTAGGTTCACCATTGATGAGAATGGAGTAGGAGGCGGTAGTCACTGTTTCCATGGCTAGATGAACCCATTGATTCGGGAGACCAATTTTGAGCATAATCCTTCGGAGAAACTCCCATTCTACTTTGTCATATGCCTTACTGATGTCAAGTTTCACTGCCATGTGGCCTGTTCTTCCCTTTCTCTTGTTCCTCATATGGTGCAACATTTCAAAAGTCATTGTGGTATTATCTATTATACTTCTATCAGGCACAAAAGCACTTTGAGAGTCAAATATTACATTGGGTAAAATACATTTTATCCTATTTGTGAGGACCTTAGATATGATCCTAGATACAATATTACCCAAGCTGATGGGGCAAAAATCCATAATATATTTTGGATCATTTTTTTTTTTTTTTGGATGAGTACAATGTGTAAAATTCATTTTTCGTAAATATCTTCCTAAACGAAAAAAGGATAAGACAGCACTAGTGACATCACGCCCTACAATATGCCAGAATTTTTGAAAAAAGAAAGGCGATATACCATCAGGTCCCGGTGCTTTGGATGGGTGCATTTGAAAGAGGGTTGTCCTTATTTCTTCTTCGGTGTAAGGTCAAACCAATGATTGTGCCATTTCCTTCGTCACCATGTGGTCCACTGACTCTATCACCCTCTCCATATCCAACCTGTTCGAGGAAGTGAACAAATTTTTATAGTATCCCTCTGCAATGTTTACTACCCCATCCTCTCCTGTTTGCCATACCCCATCATCATCATACAACCCTTCTATATTGTTCTTCCTTCGTCTTTGGCTTGCTCTTTGGTGGAAAAATTTAGTGTTTTTATCCCCTGCTGGTAGCCAAATCGTCCTTGATCTTTGTCGCCAAAAAACTTCCTCATGATGTAATAGTTCCCTTATCTCCTTCTTTACCTCATTTATTCTTTCCATATTCTGCCCAAATCCTCCACGTATTAAATCTGCCAACCCTCCTTGCTTGGCATCCAACTTTTCTCTAGTATTACCAAAAGTCCGCCTACTCCATGCTATAAGGTCCATTTGACATTTTTTTTTCAAAGAGGCAAAACATTGGGCTGCCTCGTGGTTGCGCTTGACTCCATGAATCCCGAATTATGTTTTTGAAATTGGGATGTGTCACCCACTTCTCCTCAAATTGTTGGATTCGGCGACGTCGGCGTTGAAGGTAGGTTGCTGGGGCCAGGTCCAACAGGATTGGGTCATGATTAGAATAAGCCATGGCAAGGTGGTGCACTATGGCCTTAGGAAACAACTCCCTCCACTCCAGTGTGGCAACAAACCTATCCAATCTCTCTTCCACAAATGCTGCTCCATATCGACCATTCCTCTAAGTGAACTGATAGCCCCTGAAACCAAGATCAGCCAGCCTACATTGAAGAAGAGTGTGCCAAAATGCTACCATAGATGTTACATGTCTAGGATTGCCACCCCTTTTCTCATCGGAGGACAAAATCTCGTTAAAGTCTCCTAGGCATAACCATGGTAGTGTCCCACGTGCATGGAGATGTCACATAAGCCTCCAAGTTTCAGCCTTTCGCTCCTCCTCTGGATGTCTATACATCCCAATTAACCTCAATGAAGGTGAGTTCTGCATACATATATTAGCATCTATGTGGTTCAGCGAATATGTTTGTGTGTCGACAACCACCCTGGCAACCCACAACAATGCCAAACCACCCTTTCTTCCATCACTTGATACAACTAGCATGGAAGGGTACCCCAACTCAGTCTTTATCGATTCCATCTCACAAAAAGACAACTTTGTTTTCATGAGGAACAAAATTGTAGGAGCTTTCTGTCTCACCAATTCGGCGAGGACCTCAACTGCTCGATGGTACCCAAGCCCCCGGCAATTCCAACTTAGGACGATCATTGTGATCGATGGGGCTGAGCATCAGCCTCCATTGTTGGTAATTCATTTTGAAGTGTGCTTTCCTCAAACTTGCATCGCTTGGCTTCCTCACTCCCATGGTTGCTGTCATGCTGTCTTTTGGGGCCCGCTTTCACTAGGCTAGGCTGTGGGGACTCAGTGTGTGTTTTGGTTGGGCTGGGTGTGATTTTTTTTCCGCATGGGTTTAGTGGTTGGCTTTTTAGGCTGGTCACGTGATGGATCATGTAAGGGTGGTGTGTCTAGGGTTTGAGGTTTATTTTGGTTTGCGTTGTACGTGATTGGGACAGGGCATAGGTTAGTGGCATGGTTTTCGGTGTCATTTAATGGGTGCTTTAATTTGTGTTGGTCAACTGTTGTCTGTTTCGGGCTGTCTAGCTGTGGCTGTGTTGTTGCGACGTTATGGGAGTTGGTCTTTATGAAGTTTAAATTTTGAAGTTGTGAAACAGGTGCATTAATTTTGGATAGCTGTGATGACGTGGGAGTAGTATGGGAATTCATGGGACTTGATTGGGCCATAATGG
>NW_027069853.1:352558-424093 GCF_002906115.3 Quercus suber | reverse complement strand
AAAAGTGTTGTTAATCATCCACTGTCACTTAAATGTATAAGAAAAACAATGCCTAACTAAGGGAGGAAAAAGAGAGACAAACACAAATGGTACTTTCAACACAAAGGTGAACCTGCAGAGATTCTATCAAGACAAAAACACTCACCTGAGCACTGATATTGGCTCCATGGAAGGTCTCATAAAATCTTTCTAGGTTGTCTTTTCCTGGCGGTCTCAAAAACATGGAAAATGGTATCTGCCACAATATATGAACAATTATAAATTACAGAGGATACAACAGGAATTTGCATTTCACAAATCTGTAACAAATAACAAACTAAACCAAAGATCAAAACCAAAATGCATTTAGCATGACTTTGAAAGAGAGTGGAAAAGATAAGGCTACTAAAGATGTAAACCAGACAGGAGAAGAAAAGTAACTCAACCCTTTAATTATTATTATTTTATGAGAGGCTGACAGAACATTTAAGCTAGAAAATATGTTACCTAAGTAAATTTTAGAATTATACAGAAGCATTCAAAATTCATGGTGGGAGTAAGAAGGGAAGTTCGCACCACACATGAGGAGGAGAGAGCTTCCATAGCAGAACCTAGGAGACTTATAACTCATACTTGAGTCCCAATATCCAAGGATACAACATTGCACATTTCTAGAGATAAACTATAGAAAAGGCCAATTAAAGAAGACCTTGAAGTTAAACTCTTTCATCAGTAGTGCTGCTCCTGCACCATTTTTGAAATCGTAATATTGTGTCTGGTAGAATATTAATCAGACGACTAAATTCACAATGTCCTAATAACTTAAGTTTTTGGGATAATTAATAATTCATCATGGTCTTAAGTTCGAACCCTGTCTCCACTCTACCACTCATTTAAAAATTTTAAAAAATCTCATGTTGGACCCCAATTATCAAGAGAGAATATGGTTCATATGTAAGAGAGAGTGTGAAAATAATGGTCAAGTAATTAAATTTCCCATTTCCTAACCGTTTAAACTTTTGTGACAATTGGTAATTTATCAATTTCAAAGTAAAGAATTGTAAAAAAAAAAAAAAAAAAAAAAGAATAGTTCTCCGGAGATGTAGTACCTCTGTTGTACCCGAACCAATCTTCCCGGAAGGTCTAACCTCTGTACTCTTGTTTCTGTTTCGAAGTAAGAGAAAACAAATTATCTGTACAAATCTCCATATGAGGCAAACATAAAAGTTAACTATCATGAAAGAAACAATCAACTAAGTAGCTCAATGGAATAGCTATTAATATTAATAGTTTATTACATCACAAATCATCACAAACACAATTAACTTAGACCAAAAACAAACACAGAAACAACAATTACACATTATATAGGAACCAGAATTCACATAAACTGAAAGGTATAATTGAGTTATGCTTTCAAAATATGAACTTTGCAAAATTAGGGCTTCTCAAAGATTGAACTTACAAAATGGAGATAGGCTTGACAACACCATATAAGGACTCAATAATTCTAGCTGATCCTCCACGAATCTTCAAACAAACAAAATCATTTCAGTTGAGATTTTACTATGACAGAGAAACGAAAAGAGAAATAGCTCTGTTTGGTTGTTGAGAAATAAGGGAAAAAAATTACGAATCTCGTTAAAAACAATATTTTCCGTCATTTTTTTCTGGGAAACCAAATGGAGGACTGATTCAAACCCACCTGCAAATTGACAGATCCATTGACAGTGAGACGAACACCATAGTGAGAAATGGAAGAAGAATATTTTACTATGATTATTCCCTCCAGAGGTTCCTGAAATTCCAATACTCATCTTTTTAGAGAATAGAGAGAGAGAGACAGACAAAAATAGTAGGTATCTGTGTATATAGAGAATGAGAGAGAGAGAGATGAGTTACCGAAGGGTGATAGATACGACTTGCACGGGAAAGTTTGAGCTCTATTGACATTCAAATACCTAAATTAATAAAAATCAACCCAAAATAACAAAACCTTAATCATATTTGATACCAATTTTTATTGTTTAAAGATACTTGTATTAGTAGTGGTTCCGGCAGTATATATCAGTGGCAAGAGGCTGGGTTGAAAACTAAACCCAAATTCATATTTCATAATACTACACTAAATCAAACCCTTCAACCAATAAACCAAATGCTACCAACCATCAAACATGGAATTCAATTCTCAAACATTAACAATCCACAAGGAAAAAAAAAAAAAACCCATTACCACATACCAATACCCACACATGCACATTCACACTCACTATTTCACAACTTCTAAATCAAATTTTACCCATAACCCCAACCCAATAAATAAAAAACCCATCTTTATATAAACCTCCCAACTCCATTTCTAACCAAAAAAAATCAACAACAACATCTAAATTCACTTTACAGAGAGTGAAAAAAGAGAGAGAGACCTCGAGGGCGTGTTTGTAATGCCTGAGCTTGCGGAGCTGACGGACAATGCGGTTAAGATCGTACTTGCGAATGGTGTGGCCTTCTTCTTTCCATTTCCAAATGGCGATGACGGCGTTGCGTTTTACGTACACCAGACTCATAAGCC
Source organism: Quercus suber (assembly GCF_002906115.3). Classification (NCBI taxonomy): domain Eukaryota; kingdom Viridiplantae; phylum Streptophyta; class Magnoliopsida; order Fagales; family Fagaceae; genus Quercus; species Quercus suber. Next base: position 421,542 of record NW_027069853.1, on the reverse strand, counting down.
TCCTACCCAATGTGTCTCTGCCGTCGCCCGAGCTTTTGGTTGAGGGATTTGATGTCTGAGATCAAGGAGGTGAAGAGATTGGTGTTGTCGTTGTTGGCTTTGGCAGAAGGGAGGTGAACCTGTAAAACAGGCGTGTCTGATATATAAAGTAGAGCAAAAGGTTTTATTTAGCCAAAAAAATAAATAATAAAAAAAAGAGCACAAAATTTAAACGTAGAACACAGATTTCTAGAAGGGGAGGTGAAATTGGACTCCAATTTCTGAGCACAACATTTAAATGTAGAACATAGATTTCTAGAAGGGGAGTTGAAATTGGACTCCAATTTCTGATTTGAATTGTACAATTAGAAGGATAAATTTAGACACTTGGCACAAAATTAGAACTCTAATTGAAATTGCAATTTGAGATTCTTTCTACTTCACCTATTATTATATATATAGATAATTTTAATTTATGTCATTTTTTTTATAAGATTTTAATTTATTCCATAAAGTTTTAATTAAGCTGATTGAATAACACTAGTTTTATAATAAAATTGAGAGTGTAAAACTCCTTTGTCTCTTTGACTTTCTCTCTCTTAACCCAATTGAAGCCCTGGATTGAGTGACAAACAAACCTTCGGCAATAATTACTCAAGTCGGATTCTTATGAATAAATCGAACAATATCCATATCAAATATTTTAAATGAAATTCAAATTTTTGCGAGAGAGAGAGAGTTAAATTAGTTTGCATTACTATTGACTTCAAAATTGATGAGAAATAACCATTCCATGGAATGTCTTATTTTTTTAATCTGTTTACTACTACAGTATTTCTTTCATAGATATATCTCACATGTCAAACATTGTACATGTCACTACCAAAATGTAAAATCTCATACCCATACTTAGGGTACGTTTGGTACACTGTAATGATTATTACATGGGAATAAAAATAAGTATTACAAGGAATACATTAAGTTGGAATGTAATAAGTATTACTATTTATTAGTTTGATGACCATTTAGGAATAAAATCTTGAATATGCATCCACAATTTATGGAATTCAATTCTCAAACATTAACAATCCACAAGAAAAAAAAAAAAAAAAAAAATACCAACCCCATTACCACATACCAATACCCACACATGCACATTCACACTCACTATTTCACAACTTCTAAATCAAATTTTACCCATAACCCCAACCCAATAAATAAAAAACCCATCTTTATATAAACCTCCCAACTCCATTTCTAACCAAAAAAGATCAACAACAACATCTAAATTCACTTTACAGAATTCAAATATCTAAACCACAAATAAAGAGAGTGAAAAAAGAGAGAGAGACCTCGAGGGCGTGTTTGTAATGCCTGAGCTTGCGGAGCTGACGGACAATGCGGTTGAGATCGTACTTGCGAACGATGTGGCCTTCTTCTTTCCATTTCCAAATGGCGATGACGGCGTTGCGTTTTACGTACACCAGACTCATAAGCCTCCTACCCAGTGTATCTCTGCCATCGCCCGAGCTTTTCGTTGAGGGATTTGATGTCTGAGATCAAGGAGGTGAAGAGATTGGTGTTGTCGTTGTTGGCTTTGGCAGAAGGGAGGTGAACCTGTAAAACAGGCGTGTCTGATATATAAAGAAGAGCAAAAGGTTTTATTTAGCCAAAAAAAAAAAAAAAAGACCACAAAATTTAAACATAGAACACAGATTTCTAGAAGGGGAGGTGAAATTGGACTCCAATTTCTGAGCACAACATTTAAATGTAGAACATAGATTTCTAGAAGGGGAGTTGAAATTGGACTCCAATTTCTGATTTGAATTGTACAATTAGAAGGATAAATTTAGACACTTGGCACAAAATTAGAACTCTAATTGAAATTGCAATTTGAGATTCTTTCTACTTCACCTATTATTATATATATTGATAATTTTAATTTATGTCATTTTTTTTATAAGATTTTAATTTATTCCATAAAGTTTTAATTAAGCTGATTGAATAACACTAGTTTTATAATAAAATTGAGAGTGTAAAACTCCTTTGTCTCTTTGACTTTCTCTCTCTTAACCCAATTGAAGCCCTGGATTGAGTGACAAACAAACCTTCGGCAATAATTACTCAAGTCGGATTCTTATGAATAAATCGAACAATATCCATATCAAATATTTTAAATGAAATTCAAATTTTTGCGAGAGAGAGAGAGTTAAATTAGTTTGCATTACTATTGACTTCAAAATTGATGAGAAATAACCATTCCATGGAATGTCTTATTTTTTTAATCTGTTTACTACTACAGTATTTCTTTCATAGATATATCTCACATGTCAAACATTGTACATGTCACTACCAAAATGTAAAATCTCATACCCATACTTAGGGTACGTTTGGTACACTGTAATGATTATTACATGGGAATAAAAATAAGTATTACAAGGAATACATTAAGTTGGAATGTAATAAGTATTACTATTTATTAGTTTGATGACCATTTAGGAATAAAATCTTGAATATGCATCCACAATTTAGTAGAGTATAAAATGAATGTGTAATTAATTCATTTTTAAGTTAAATTTCCTAAAATACACTTATTTTAGGGTGTTCAAAATAGAGCTAATAATTAACAAGAAGGAAAATTTATTTTCTTTCCTTTTGAAGATGTGGCAACTAATGGCTTTTTAGGAAAATGTTTTTAAAAAGTTATTACATAAGGTGAAGGAATAGATATTCAGTACTTTTGATAAAGAATAATTATTCCTCATTTTGAAGAATAGCTATTCATAAAGAATAACAATTCATTGTAATAAAAACATAACCAAATAACCGAATAGTCATGTCATATGAATATTTATTACATTACAGTGTTTATTACAGTCTACTAAACGTGCCCTTAGGAAATAGAAAAAGGGAGTACCACCAAATCATAGACAAACAACACAACAATTAATGCAGGGGCCACAACCAAAACTTTCACTCCTAAGTGTTACATCTTTCAATAATTATAAAATCATAATATTGTTTGAATATTTTTTGGTTTCTACACTTGAATAGTGGGAATATGATTTCATTAATTAAATAGACAAAACAGTTACACTTGATAAGTTATTTAGAAAGACTACAATAAACTCAAAATATGAATTATAGATGAGGTGGGAGAAGTTCCTATTATTTTGATAGCTTTGAACTGAACTAAAACCTCTTTGGTGTTGTATTTGATTCGGTCAGCTTGGGCTTATTTGATAGTTGTGCTTCAATTACCCTGTCCCTTCCGGCATAAGCTCAACAGGGGTAGACATAAGTTGATGTTGGGCTATGTGGAGCTTTATGCTTGATATGGTTTTTGACCTGACTTGACCTAGATGCATTAGGGTTTGAAATGAGATTTTTATGAGGCTTATTTCGTGGAGTGGAGGGTTTGCTGTATTGATGTATTGTACTTTCGTCTCTGTATTTTCTCCATGAAATAGTGAAATTCCTATAACTCTATAGACATAAGCAAATTGCTAAACCACATAAATTTCCATGTGTCATGTGATTGTTTCCATTCGCAATTTTCTCTATTTTTGAATCTCTCAAAGTTATAAGAATTATGTTAAATTCCTAACCGTTGAGTTTAAAAATCAACCAATGAAAATGGGATGAAACAAGAGGTTTTGTGACCTCATCTGCCAATTGATCTTTCTAGGAAATAAATCAGACATCCAAGTCCTTAGTTGCAATTTTGTCCAGAACAAAGTGAAAATCAATTTCAACATGCTTAATGAGGGCATGAAAAATAGGATTAGCAGTGAGAGACATAACACCAGTATTGTCGGACTATTACCCAGGAGGATGAGGTTGGGACTTGGGAGATGCCAAGATCACATAAAATAGATTGAATCGATATTAATTTAGTAGCTATGTTGACAATAGCATTATACTTCACTTCAGTGACTGAATTACGAGCAATTGTAGGTTAGATTTTGGGAGCTCTGTGAGATTAAATTCTTACTTAGATAAACACAAAAGGCACTAGTAGAGCATTGATTGTCAAGACATCATAGGTAATGGGCATCATAAAATGCATTAAGCAGAGGAGGGAATCAGCGTGTAATTAAGAGAGTGTTTGGGAAAAAGCAAAAAAAAAAAAAAAAAAATTGCCTTTTGCCTTTTATCTCAACCTTTTTACGAATTATCTAACTTTTTGTTTATTTGAAAATAAACTAGTTTTTAGCTTTTTGTCACATATTTAACATAAAAATTACCAACAAGTGTATATTTTTATAAATACTATGCAAATAAGCTACTGAAAATGCATTAACATAATCTTATCTTGAATTTGACCAAGACCAAACTTTAAGATTTGATACTAATTTGTTGTGATTTAGGACTAGTGGAAGTGCATTAACACAAATAAGAAAATAAAGTGATCAAACAAAAGAAAAATATTTAACATGGTTTGATCAAATCCAAGCCTACATCCATGTATAACGCCAACCAAAGTTCACAATCAATGACATGGTCCACATGGATTACAACCACACTCAATCAGACTTGACAAACTAAACGTACTCACAAACTCTCACATCTCACACAAACAACATTCCTAAAACTCACAAACATAACAAAACTCCCACAGAAACAAACTCACAAATCTCCATAATAAAACGTAATACAATTGATGAGTTAAAACTTCAAATCTGCATCCTTATATGTCAATAATTCATCATGTCGATCTTTATATATTGGAATGGGCTTAACAAATAATGATGATAAACGATCTTTAGTTTCATGGTTTCCAGCTCCATGCCCATATCCATACTGGTACATGCACTGAGCCATTCTTCCAATGTTGAATACAATTTCAATAAATGTTTCAGACAAGGGAGAAGTTGCATCTCGTTCTTCATTCATCTTCTTCCATGTTTCACTAATCAAATATCTAGTGTATTCACGGGCATCTTCTTCACTAGCACCAGTTTCATTCATGTAACAGTGGATTGATTTAGGGACATCACCTCTTTCTAACTCATCCTAATTCACCAAAAAAAAAAAAAAAAAAAAAGATCATAAGGGTTTAATGACTATGAAATTCTGGTTGATGAAAATTTTAGGATAGTATGTTCTACATACTGTGGATGTTCCAAGATCATCTGCAAGTCGTACAATTATTGATGAGTAAAGGACTATGTTGGGGCATTCTTCCAAGAAATCTAATGCTTCCTTTGTTATTGGATCTGTGACTGAAAAATAAGCATTCAATAGCATCATTGGTGCTCCTATTGAAAAACATGCATTCTCAAGGTACTCTTGAAGGCTCGGTGTATATCCATTATAGTACCACTTTGCTTCCAACAAATAAGCTCTACATATATCTACCCACTGAAAAATTTATGATGGAACAATGAATTAGAGGTAGTTAATCATGTGTTCAAGAAGAAAATACTAAAGGATTAATATAGATGAATTTATAAGTCAATGTCATACTGCTTTTTTAAAATATTGAATGATGTGGAATCCTTGTTCCTTAAGTGTATCAAAAGCCATTTCATTAACTGAATTGTGTAGAGCAAGGAAACATAGCTTCATGTAATCTGGGAGCCCATCCATTGCATTGATGTTCCAACTGAAATCACAAAGAGTGCACTTAAGTCATTACGTCAAATATAGCTTTGAAGTATTTAGGGCATATTACCACTAAAACTAACCTCTCAACAGCATTCGTGAAGAGCTCAAGTTCATCCAAAGTGCCATACACATCATAGATATCATCTATTACCGTAATGAGTTGATTGACCTTTGTTGAGATTCTTCAAGAATAACTAAATCGAGGATGAAATGTACACCCCACTGTCCAGAAGAAACTCTCTATTATCCTATTCCTCACAAAGCTCAACTTTTCTGCGAGGCCAATGCTCCTCCACCACCTTTATTTGAACCAAACAAGAGAATGTCAATTTTATTTTTATATCAATACATTTTCTTACCTTTCAAAATAGGTAGGTTGAACACTAGCTTTAAGTTTAAAATTTAGGCTATAATTGATTTAATTATTTGTTCATATTGCCATGAGATTTGATTTTAATTCTAGTATTTATTAGTGTATGCTTTAAATTCTATATTGTCGTCCTTCTAACTTGGAAGTTCCAAGGGTCGTCAATAAATATGTTACCAACTAGGAATTATATATCAAATGTAGCTCAATTTATAGAATGAGAATTAACAAGCTTTTGACCTTGACACTTGTTTGATATCTTCTTGGTGGGTTGCTTGCACCATGTTGAAGTCCAGTTTTGCAAGCTCAAGCAAGATAGCGTTCATGTCTTCTCTGCTCCCATATACATCAATGAACCATCTCGCTTCCACCCTTGATATCCTCCAGTGTAGTGGAAGCTCCAAGGCATGGCTCACTATGATGGAAAGATTTTGATCTTTATTCTGGTTGATAAATTCTTGGAGATGGTTTTTTGTGAATTCTCTTGCTTCCTCTAAGATATTTTCACCTTCTAACGAAAGGAATGAGGCTTCATACAAGGATAGAATTCCCTTGGTATCATCACAAAGATATCCCTTGAAACTCCCTTCCTCCATGAAACTATCAAAAACTTCTGCACTCAACAACCCAACAGTTATAATGGGTGTTCTAGGGGCTCAAGAAGCATGTTATCAAATCAATTAATATTGAATATATAATTATGATCTGTAATGTACTCTATTTTTTACATAAAAAATTATAGTTATCTAAAATTCATTGATGCACAAAACCAAATTAAAGTAAGCGTGAGTTTGGATTGGGCGTTTTGCTCAATCCGTGCATTTTACATTTTTTTAGTAGGTCCCATGGGTACTGTTCACGAACCACCAAACTCAGCAAAACGTAATTTTCTAGGTAAATTTGAGTCCCACAGCACTATTCACATATTTAAAAATTATTTTACTATAGTATTTTCAACAATAAGTTTTTAGCTTTTAGTAAATAAGCAGTATTTAAATACACCCTAAGTTGTATTTATTTTTATTGTTTTTTGTGTGCTTTTGTCATTAGTAGAAATAATAAAAATATATTTATCAATTAAAGAAGTGACAGAAACTATAGCTTCATATAGAATAAATAGACAAAAAAATATATGTGGTCAACCTTGACTGATTTGTTGAGGATCTATAGTTGACCCCAAAAACTTTAGAACTAGGTTATTGTTTTTGGTTTTTTGCTTAGTTCCTAACAAATAATTATTAAATTTGCCTTAATTTGTGCACTTTTGGGGTATCTATTAAAAACATGACTAAAATACACTTTTGACTTTCACCTTTCGTGTTTGCTTTTATTTTTACATTGACCATTATATCACAACCTGATTAAAATGCTAACCACATCTATGCTTAATTACACTATAAAATGACTAGTCAAGTTGTAATTGAAACTCCTCATAATTAGTTATATATACAAGATCCACATAATAAACTCTCGATGTGAGAATCAGCACACGCTTGCATAACACACACTCAAATAATCCAATCCAATTATATTTGCACAATTTAGGGTATCACAACTTAACAAAATAACAATCATATTACTAATAGAAATAGATATGACCAATATGAAAACGAAATAAAGTATTTAAAAAAAAAAAAACAAAAAATAAAAATTTTGAAACATAAAATGTAAAAATGAAAACAATCTAAAAAATAAGGAGGCAAAAGTGCCCTGTAGTTCAAAAACATTGGTCAATAATAAATATCTGTGAAGCACCGACGTGGCTCTAGAGGAGCCGCACCTGAGTCGGACTCGGCCGGACGCGGCGACGCGGCAGGGATGCCACTGACCGCGAGTCCGTGCTGCGTCGGGCCGCGTCCTGCCACGTGGCATCGCCAACTCGCGCTGATGCGGTGCGAATTGGGCCGATTCGGGTTGTATCGGCCATATTGGCCGATTAGGCCGAACCCGAAATTTCTGGTTCTATCCAAAATTTTCGGTTCAGGCCGAAATTAAAATAAATAAATAAATAAATAAAACGGTGCGAAACGCACCGTTTGAACTTAACCTAAAAATCCCTCAGACTCTCATGCACTCTCACTTGTCTAAAACACTCCCTTTCACTCAGTCCCTCATCTCTCTTTCTCTGTGCTCTCCGCGGCTCTGCCTCCGGCCTTTCCCTCTCTGCCGTGTTCTCTCCTTCAGGTGCGCTCTCTCTTCTCTTTGCTTCCCTTTTAGTCTCTGTTTTCTACTATTTCTCTCTTCTCTGTGCTGTGTTTACTGTGTTTGTGTGCTTGTTTTTCGGTTCTTGTGGGAGTTAAAGGCTTTTGTAGTTGCAGGTTGTAATTTTAATTGTAGGTTGGAGATAATGTTTGACTGCTTTGTACTGGTATTGTTGCAATGAATAAAACGATGGTGGGATTTGTGTGTATTGTTATTCTACTTATAAATTTGGTATATGTTTATATAATGCGAAAAAGTATGCTTAGCAATATATTAAAAATATAAATAAAAATATTTTTAATAATTTTTTAATCGCCGAGTCCCGCACCCGCACCCGCACCCGCACCCGCACCCGCACCCGAGTCCCGAAACGCACCCGTGCTTCCTAGATAAATATCCATCTGTGAAATCAAATATTTTCTTAATTACCTTCGGACACCCTATATCCATGTTGTCTAAGCAATTGAAATTTAAGAGCTATTGCATATAAATTCTCCTCCTTCCACTCATCACCATGATCATTGTTGTATATAACTTCCAACATTCTCTTCATTTCACACTCAAAGTGATAAGACAATCCTAGTTTTTGCAAGATATCTATCAGCTCCAGTTGCTCTAAAGGATCCGCCACTTTTTGAAGCATCATCCTCACTTGTCCCTTCAACTTGTTAATTTTCCCTGTGTACACTTCTTCCTACATCACAATTTTATCATTAACATAACCCCAATGAATCAATGATCAGTTTCGGCAATAATTCAAAAGCACTAGAAAATCTAACAATGAAAACAATATTATATATTAATTATGTACCACGTATTCACTTCTCAGTGACTGGATGTAATCATAGTCCCAAATAGGAGCTTGGTAATTTGCAGATCTCCGAACAATATCTGTGCTCTTTGAAATTTTGCTGTTGGCCATGCATTGTCACTTCTGCTTGTTACAAGTGACTTGAGATGGATGGGACCTTTAGATGGGAAAGCTTCTATTGGGAAATTGCAAATAGGGAGTGAAGCCAGGAGGTTGAGAGCCATTGACAAGGGCCTTTGGTATAGCTTATTATGGTTTCTTGGTAGTTATTGCTTAGAAACATTACGTTACATATATGCCTTTATATATTGCTTGGCTTGGGAGACTCTCATCTGTATATCTATCGACTATTACAATTTATATCATGTTTAACATGTGAAGTAAAAGTTTTGTCTCAATGCATGTTGTAAAGTTTTTTTTGTTATCCAATAAGAGTTTAGAAATTAAATCCTGTTTATCTTGAAAATTAATTGATGTCATAGATTTAATGATAAAGACTAATCATCATAAAACAAATGTCATAAATTAGAATTCTACTGTATTTAAAAGGAAGAGAAGCAAAAGTTTTGTCTTATATGTTGTACTCGCATATATGGGTCATCAACGTCAATGCATATGACATGACATTCTTCGTTCATGTGTTTCAAAAAGTTCATATTGGAGGAATTATGCTATTCAAGCTTGAAAAGTTTACAAAATTATGAATTATGAATTAAAGTATAAGGAAAATTAAAAGAAATTATATTACTTATAAAATAAATGGTGAAAATGGCCAAATATCACTGTTGGCCAAAATTATTAGTGCTTTACCACTGTTAGAGAAATATTTAGCAATATATCACATTTTTGAAACTCAAGTTTAAGAAACTTGAGTTTGTGAATTATTTCAATTAAAAAATGTCACAAGGAACTTGAGTACTATGTAAAAAATATTTTAACTATTTGGCATTGGAAATCCAACTACACTTTACTCTTCACGTGAAAGGCTAGAAGCACACAAAAAAAGAGATGCGGATTCACGTGAAAGGCTAGAAACAGAGCAGGCACACAAAAAAAGAGATGTAGATTCACGTGAAAGGCTAGAAGCACACAAAAAAAGAGATGCAGATTCACGTGAAAGGCTAGAAACAGAGTAGGCACACAAAAAAAGAGATGCAGATTCACGTGAAAGGCTAGAAACAAAGTAGGCACACAAAAAAAGAGATGCTAGAAACAAAGTAGGCACACAAAAAAGAGATGCAGATTCACGTGAAAGGCTAGAAACAGAGCAGGCACACAAAAAAAAGAGATGCAGATTCACGTGAAAGGCTACAAACAGAGCAGGCACAAATCATATTGTCTACACTATGCCTAGTTAACCAATAATCCAAAAGAGTGAAAAAAAAAAATGATGCTGGACAGCACCCGTTAAGTCTGCATAGGCATTGTTTAAGTTGTCATGATTTTACAAAATTAGCCCTACTTTAATTGGGAAATCAAGAAAAACAACACCACCTTAGAAAATAACATATGTTGCATGCTAATAGTGATGCTAAAATGCCCTCGCAAAAATTCAAATATTGTCGCAAAAGGTTATTTAGGGGCCTTTTCGTTGTGCATTGGGCTGGGCTGCCTTCCGCGGTAGTAGGCCCAAGTATTCTGAGTAAGAGAGTTGAGACCGGTCTAACTGCAACTCAATTTGGTCCGGCTTGTGTCAAATGTTGAGTCCAAGTCCAAGGGAAGATGCTGTAAATTGGGCATATCATCTGTTTCTGCCGCAGGATTGACTTTTCTGTTTCTGCCGTTGCTAGTTTTTGCCGCAGAAGGAACTTTTCGCCGGTTTCTGCAACATGTTTGACTTTTCTGCTGTGTAGCAAGACTTTCTGCCGTGTAGTAAAATCGTTTGCCATGCAGTAAAACTTTCTGCTATGCAATGAAGCTGTCTGCTGTGTAATAAAGCTTTCTGCTTTGCAGTAAAGCTTCTTGCCGTAAAGCCTTCTACTATGCAATAGAGCTGTCTGCTGTGCATTAAAGTATTCTGTTGCACTTTAAAGTTTCCTGCTATGCTTTAAAGCTGTCTGCCGTGTGTAAGGGGGTGGGCCTGGCTTGGGGTATTGGGCAAATTCTTGCGGCACTAGGCCCGAGTTGTTTCTGGGTGAGGAGCCAGGATCGGCCCGATTGGAGCACAACTTGGCCCAGCTTGTGCGCAAACATTGAGTCCAAGTTATCCTCTGTTTCTGCCGCAAAAGACTTTTCTCTAATTTCTGCCGCAGGATTGACGTTTTTGCCGCAGAAGGAACTTTTCTCCAATTTCTGCCACAGGTTTGACTTTTCTGCTGTGCAGCAATACTTTCTGCTATGCAATGAAGCTATCTGCTGTGCGAAAAGCTTTCTGTTTCGCAGTAAAACTTCTTGCCGTAAAGCCTCCTGCTGTGCAATGAAGCTGTCTGCTGTGCTTTAAAGCTATCTGCCGTGTAGTAAAGCCTTCGGCAATGTGAATGACTACCATTTTTTACTGCAGAAATACTTTTCCACTTCCTTGGCTTGGCTTGTGTGTAAGCCACACCACGTCTGCTAAAGTCTATTTATATGCCCACAGCAGGCAGAGTTATTGTTAAGAGGTTATGGCAGACAGACAATATATAGAAAACGTAAAGAAAATGCAATCACTACTTCTGCCACAATAAACAAGATAAATAACTTAAAGGCCTCGTTTTTAAAGAATAACACTTAAACAAAGGATTAGAGCGGGATTATTAGAGTAAAAAGAATGAGTTGACCACACCAAGTATCACCGCGGGACTCTAACCAGGGAAGGGAAAATTGCTCCCTCAACGCAAGTAACTTCAAAGGCAAAATTAATTGCTTTGAGAGATTAGCCCCAAATGGTATATGCCCGAGTATAAGTCGTATTTCCCTTCAATGAAGGACAAGGCTATTGAGGGAGAGAGGGGGTTAACCCATTTGGGTGCATGCTTGCCATAAAACACTCTGTTTTTCCTTCTTCCTCCTCTGTTCTTTTGTTTTATCTTTTCTCTCTGTTTTCTTTCTTTTTTTCTTGCCTTTCTTTTCTTTTCTTTTTTCCTTTGTTTCTTTCTTTTCTTTTCTTTTCTTCTCTTTGTTTTCTCTTTTCCAATTCCTCCATTTTTTCTTTCAATTCCCTCTCCTTTTTTTTTTCTTTCAATTCCTTCCTCCCCTCCCCTGTACACAGTTACGGGTCTCTTATATAGAGCCTGCTGTAACCGGTTATACTGTTCTAGCCCTTTAATGGCCTTCGTCTGATATGGGAGCCTTTTGCCGACCACTTATCGAGTCAATGGTTCTGACGACCACCATTGACCTGTGGCTTTCAGACAATGAAGGTTCCTTTTCTACTCATCTAGTGTGGACACTCTCCCTTTTGGTCTCTCATGGCATGCACCCAGTGGTTCTTACCCAGCCTTACCTCTTTTGGGTGGCATGTCATCCCAGCAGGATTGTGCCCACCGAAAGAGCCTGGGCAAGAAACACAAGAATGGGTTTCCACTCCTCTCCCCACCGCTAGACCGTGCCCTCACCCATGACCTCACCCTTTCCCATAGTGGCTGGGTATAGGCTGGTGATGCCTGGGTCGTACGCATGCTTTACCTTCTTGATGTTTCATTCGTTTGCCGAGGTTTGAAAATGGGTGCGCACATCCTGCCGTGCGCTTTTTGGCCTTTTGCTGGTGTGGATTGCATCTCTAACGTTTATGACATGTCCCTTTCTTGGGAGGGTTGGGCCTTGCTGGATCATTGGGCCTCCCTCTAGTTTGGATGTTTGCTTCGTGGCTTAGCATTTCCTGCCATATCAGTTTGTTATTCCTGCTGCTTATCTCAATCCTGCCAGGCCCTTTTAGGCCTACCGTGTGTTTTTCTTCTCAGCTTTCACACCTATCTTTTTTATGCAAAAGGATTTGAGTCTTTGTGGGCCAAATGATGTTGACTGGATCAAAAGGGTCTTGGGCCCAATTTATTTTCATTTGCTGAAGCCATCCTGCCAGGGAACTGTATCCTGTGGCAGATCTGTATTCTGCGGCAGACTTGTATTCTGCGGCAGATTTGCGTTTTGCAACTTACTGGGCTTTCTTCTTCATGGGATTTTTGGATATGGATTCACAAAATTGGGCATCAACAATTAGCCCCCTGAGCATATGGATTGCTCCTGCAATTCGTATGCGAAAACTCATGCAGTTTTCTTCCATGGGTTGTTTCATAACTCACATGCGAATGCTTCTCTTCTTTTCTTCGCGTGCCTGCTGTTTCAATATTTACTCTCCTTAGGCACGTTGTTTTCTTTCTTTCTACAATTTTACGACCCTCCAAGGGTAGCCAAAAAGTTGTTGTTCATGAGGGTGGTGTTAGGTCTGCTGGGCCTCTTTGGGCTTGCTGTATGCTTTCCTTTTGCCCTTCATGACTTGTGCCTGCTGGGCCTCTTTGGGCTTGCTGTATGCTTTCCTTTTGCCCTTCATGACTTGTGCTTACTGGGCCTCTTTGGGTCTGCTGTATGTTTTCCTTTTGCTAAATTCCATTAGCCCAGTACTATCATTGGGCTTGTACTATGCAGTTTCGGGCTTCCTTGGCTCATTTCATTTCTTTCGGGCTCCTCTGTCCCATTTGGGCTCCTTTGTCCCATTTTATTCTTTTGGGCATCCTCGGCCCGTTTCAATTCTTTTGGGCTCCTTTGTCCCATTTTATTCTTTTGGGCATCCTCGACCTATTTCATCGCTTTCGGGCTCCTTTGTCCCATTTGGGCTCTTTTGTCCCATTTTATTCTTTTGGGCATCCTCGGCCCATTTCATCGCTTTCGGGCTTCTTTGTCCCATTTGGGCTCCTTTGTCCCATTTTATTTTTTTGGGCATCCTCGGCCCGTTTCAATTCTTTTGGGCTCCTTTAATCCTGTTTGCTTCCTCAAGGCCCATTTGTTTATTTCATGGACCTGTGATCCATTATTTCTGCCATTCGGGCTTAATGGTTTTCTTCTCAATTTACCAACTCTTTTCTTTTGATATGGTTTTCATTCAAAGGGATTGTTGATGATGATGATGTGTGCATCCTTCTCTTCATCATTTCTTTGGTTGTTTTCTTGGTTTGCTTCTTTGGAAATTCCTTGTGATCTTGGACTTCTACAATGGTACTCAGTTCTTTATGTCTGCAGCAATTTGTATACTTGTTCCTTCACGTTTCTGCCGCAGCACGTACTCATTTCTTTGCTTTTGTAGGGATAAATACTCATTTTTCTACTTCTGCAGAATATGTAGACACTTTCTGCTGCAATGCATGCACTTATTTCTTTGCGTCAATACACCTCTTACTCTGCTTCTGCTAGAGCAGCATCTATACTGTAGGAAGTGAAGGTTGTAGCAGATTCTGCGAAAGAAAAGTTAGGCTTGACTGCTTATTTTCCCCATGTATTCCTTTATATCATCTCTTCACTCTTCCATAAGTGTAGTTGCTCTTTAAGAATGGTGGGAAGACACAGATGTCGTGGAATCCTTACTTGTTGGGTTCTTCTTCATTATGATGTTCTACATCTCTATAGAATGCTCAAAATTGGCTCTTTGGATTCTTTGATTCTTCTTTCTCTTTGTGTTTACACATCTTCATTCCTTTTGCTTAAAACAAAGCGTAGAGCTAACATTGCAAGCCCTTATCATAGTAGAGTATTCTTTCATTTGCTGATAATACTTTTTGTTGTGTTGAAGAACCCATGTATTCTTTGCCAGGATGAAGTTTCTGCGGAGAAAGATGTTGGGCCTTGTGAAAAGGCAAGTTTCTTTCAATGATGATGTATTTATGGAAGACCTCCTTATTCGGAGCTGCTACTAACGTGGGCAAATGTATTGTTGCAATAGTAGAGGACCTTTCAGCCCCAAGATCATCAGTACTCTTGTACCTTTACTATTTGCATTGTGGGCTGTTTCTGATCTTGCCATAAATTCTGGTTTTGTTACAAAATTGATCTTTCTGCAAAAATGACTGAGTCTGCCACTCATTTTAAGGTGCCTACAAGTGGTGCCACTATAGATATTTTTCCAAGGGGAAATGAGGATGCTCTCATGAGAAATCTTCACTTTTTAAACATTCTAAACATTTCCTTTGTCATTTAGCCACAGCAACTATTGATTCCTTCGTGTTTGCTCTTTTTTTTTTTTTTTTTCTTCTTTAACATATTCTTCTTGTCATTCTGCCATAGGCTTTAGTCATCTTTTGTCTATATCTATGACTGCGCTCTTGGGCCTCTTCCCTCCTTTCATCAAGCCCCTCTAGGTCTTCGTATCTTTCTGCCGCAAAGACTTCCTTTTCTTTTTCTTTCTACTACATCTGCATAACTCTCAGGGATGGAGTCATTACTTCTGCCGGGCTCATTACCTCTGTCCCGTAGACCTAGGAAAAAAGGTGAAAACCCTGTGGCTGACTTTGGTAAATTTCTCTAGAGCATCTGGCAGATGGATTGCCTGTCCTCTTGTATACTCTTGGCTCATTTTGCTAATGATCTTTAAGCCCCCAAGTGTGGAAGGGCCATGGGGTGGCCATGCTGTGTAAGTTCTGTGGATGAATGTGAATCAAGTCAGCCTGTAGTTGGTAGCTGTGGCATTTTTTTTTTTTTTTTTTTTTACAAATTCTGCCGTGTCTCTCTTCATGGCAGGCCAGTAGTAGCCCATTTGCAGCAGGCATCTATAAAGTTTTTTCTTCCCCTAGTGCTCACCCCACTCTCCTGAGTGTACTTCTTTTATCATTTCTCTTGCTTTTTCAGGGCCCAAACATCTTAAGGGGTCCCTATCATCCCCTTTTTTGAAAAGGATTGTATTTTGCAGGAAGTAACGTGTTGCCAACCTCTTAAGCTTGTATCTTTCACTGTGCATTTGTGGTAGGATGCCTTCTGTTAAGTACCGTATGAATGCGCTTCTCTAGTCTTCGCTAATGAACACAGTGTAATTTTCCTCTCTGTTTGCCGCAAGCTGGTAGGTCCCACACTGGGTTTAGACTTGATTTGCATCTTTACCCATACTTGGCCAATAAAAGTCTGCCCTCTGGAGTCTGCGGTAAAGGCTGACTTCCCCGCAGGATCTGTAAGTCTTGTCATATACTTCTTTTAACTTTCTTTGGGCTTCCTCCTGCCGCACGCACTTGGACAATATACCACCCGGCATCCTGCGGTACAATTCTTCTCTCACCAGGACGTAGTCTTTCAATACTTTTAGTTTTGCGTCATTTCCTTCCTTCATCAAAGCTTCTTTTATGGGGATCTGCTAGTCCCCTTCGCACTGTTCTTCTTTGAATCTTTCTTTCAGCCTCTCAATTATGGACTCTTTTCTCTTGTCGACCTCTACTCTGGTGCTATCCCCTTCGAACATTATTTGCAAGCCTAGTGCGGCCAAAGCATTGGCAAACTGATTTTCATTCCTTAAAGCATGTTCTATTTCAAAAGTTGAAAACTTTTCTTCCATCTTCTGGGTCATTAATGCACCAATGACACATAAATTGGCGGCTAGGTAGAGTAACAATGACTTTTTGCAGATTGGGGCTTGCACAGTAGGAAGGTTCATCATGATCTGTTGTAACCTTTTGAAGGCTGCTTACTGTACTTTTTTCCTCATAGCTTTGCCCCTTCTATCTCAGCGTGGAACGCCCTGGCAGGCAGTGTGGATCGCCCTGGCAGGCAGTATGGAACGCCCTGGCAGGCTGTGTGGAACACCCTAGCAGGCTAGGCCACTGGCTTGGCCTTGGGGTCCACATTCAATGTATGCACTATTAACCCAGGATCTCATCTTGGCATTTTCACTGTAACCCCATGTGAAGAGATCTTTGAATTCTTTTACCAACAATATCAATTTTGATTTTTCTTTTTCTGTCAAACTTGCACTAATTGAGATGGGCCTTGGTCATTGTGAAACAGACCGCAGGTCAACTTCTTCCATTTCTTCTTCTACCACAACCTATACATCCTTTTTTGCCACAACTTCTTTGTTTTTCACTTCATTACTCTCCTCCTCCAAACGTTCTTGAACCATGCAACACATCAAGCTTTTGTAGAAGATATATGATGTTGCTACTTCATATTGATACTTTAAGCACTTTGCAACAGGCTTTCTAAATTTGCTGCAGAATGGGCCTTAGCCCCCCAGCATGTAAGACAACTGGATGAGTCTTTAGCTTTTTGAAGAAGACTTCCCAATTTTGTCACAGAATGAGACAGACTCAAGTATACGAGAATAAGCCCTTAGCTTTCAGCAGGAGGCTTCCCATGTTTGCTGCAGAATGAGCTTTAGCCCCCAGTATATGAGACAACTAGATGAGTTTGATATCACCTTCTCTTGGTGTTGATGCTCCATCATGTGGTTCATGCATTCTTCAGTAAAAATTAGATGCCATGGATTTACAAGTTGCTATATTGTAGAAATTCTTCGTTTCTAGAAAATTTGGGAAAAAGTTACTTCCCAAGCATGCTTTGACTTTGTTCCTCTGCAAGCCTAATTGTTTCCCCTGTATTTCATGTTACATATGATTGTGGCTATAACTCTTCTGCAGATTCTTTCTAAAGACTTGCGATCATGGCTCCTTTGCGGGTTTGATTGAGTGTATCCCCCATTATGGGCTTTTGCCAAGAAGTCACAACTATGGTTCCTTTGCTGGCTTTTAGCCAAGAATTCATAACCACGACCCTTTTGTTGGCTATTGCTACCAAGATCCATATTTCATGGGTTTCTTCTTCGCTTGTTTTGAGTATGGGCATATTTAGATGGAGCTTGCTACGTCTCTTGCTTCATGGTTGGCCAGAAATAGTCAAAAGTCAGCGGCTTCTAATATAGAATTTCCCATGACATGCCAACATCCTCCTAGGACAGCATGCTTCTTTATTCTTATGGCAGAATGCCCTTGCAGCAGAACGCCTTCAATAAAAACCACGTAATAGCTTTCTGCGGTAATAAGATAAGCAACTCTATTCACGGCAGGATGTGAGTCAGCAATTGTTTCTGCACTTTGTTTCAGAGTTCTTCCAAGATGAGACATGGGCATCAATGAGCTTCATGACTTGAAGAGTGATGGTGGAGTTGCATAGTTTGTAGAATAAGTGATCTGATACATTCTTTTTTAGAAACATCATAAAGATAATGATCATTAATGCCACTCTAGGCATAAATCTTCCGAGGTGCTTCAAAGAAAAATTCTAAATTCTTCAAGGTTGTTGAATCGGTTTGCTAGACCCAATAATGGACGAAGAGCAGTTTGCAAGCAGCTTGTAAATTTGGGCTTCTTTATGGAGAGTGCGCAATTACTGAGTGGTTGGCTTCATCCCAAGGTCTGGATTTAATTTGGACACTTCACCACCATATCACATGCCTTCAATGTATGCTTTGGTTGAAAGCGGATGTTTAGATATCGCCGAATCGATTACTTCTCCCTCCTCCCTTCATTGATACTGATATATTTGCTGATGTAGTAGCAAAAAATTGATTCGGCAAAAGTGAATATGAAAGGCTTTGTATGCACCTCTCTTACCTTGAGAACAAATCTCAAATTTGTTGTGCTGAGTTTTGTGGTAAGGTATTCTGTGAAAAAGGACTGCTGGAATTCAATACAAAATTCTGCTGCAAAATATTCTGCTACAAAATATTTTGCCGTAAATAGTCTGCCGAAGAACATTCTGGAATTCAACAGGTTCTGCTGTGAACAGCCTGTCGAAGGATCTGTACTTTCTGCCATGAAATTTCTGCGGAGGGACATTTTACACTTTTGGAAAAGTCTGCTAAGGGATACTTTGCGGAGGAAATAGTGATTTGCAATGGTATAGTAATGATGAAAGTTTTCCTTTAACCGCTGTAGTTACATTTTTTTTTTCTAGCTTTTGGTTCTTTGAGGAGGGAGTAGAGCTAGAATCACTAGCAAAAAAAAAAAAAAAAATGATTGAAACCTTGTGAGGGAATGAAGGGATTTTTCTACTGTAAGTGCTGGACCTGAAGGTGGAGGTGGAGAGTGTTTAGAAAGCTTCCAGTGCTTCCTTAAAATAAATGAGAGCAAAAAGTGGTGAAACTCTTGGTTTTGCATGTTTGAATAAGTGGCTTGCCACATGTCTCACATGACTGACAAGGAAAACAAGTGGCATTTATAGGATAGGAACAAGTGGCATTTTTTTTTGTTGTAAAACTCTATGGTGTTGTAGTGATATTTTGCTATCGTATTTTTGAGGCAATGCCATTGAACTCTACCATGGTATTGTGGTATTCTACCACAATATTCTACTGCAATATTCTACCATAGCATTTTGCTCAAGATACTTCTTTGTTTAAATGTTGCTATGTTCTGCCACAAAATTCTACTACGAAACTGTCCTGCTGTAACATTGCTGGATTCTGCCACAGTACTATCCTGCTGTAACGTTGCTGTATTTCGCCACAAAATTCTGCTACAGCACTGTCCTGCTGTAACGTTGCTGCATTCTGACACAGAATTCTGCTACAGTATTGTCCTGCTGTAACATTGCTGGATTCTGCCACAGTACTATCCTGCTGTAATGTTGCTGTATTCTGCCACAGCACTGTCATGCTGTAACGTTGCTGTATTCTGCCACAGAATTCTGCTACAGTATTGTCCTGCTATAACATTGCTGGATTCTGTCACAGTACTATCCTGCTGTAATATTGCTGTATTCTGCCACAGCACTGTCCTGCTGTAACGTTGCTGTATTCTGCCACAGAATTCTGCCACAACACTGTCCTGCCTTAACGTTGCTGTATTCTGCCACAGAATTCTGCTGCACTGTTGTGATATTCTGCCATAAAATTCTGCTATGGGACTGCTATGACGTTTTGGATACTTTCCTGAGAGTATAGCTTGGAAGGTTTAGGAACATCTACATATCTTGTTTTGGTAAGGACTTGGAAACATGTTTGTGAGGTAGAAATTTCTCATTCTCCCCATCTTGATCCCAACTCCCCAGTGGAGTCGCCAATTGTAAGGGGGTGGGCCTAGCTTGGGGTATTGGGCAAATTCTTGCCGCACTAGGCCCGAGCTGTTTCTGGGTGAGGAGTCAGGACCGGCCTAATTGGAGCACACCTTGGCCCGGCTTGTGCGCAAACATTGAGTCCAAGTTATCCTCTGTTTCTGCCGCAGAAGACTTTTCTCTCGTTTCTGCCACATGATTGATGTTTCTGTCGCAGAAGGAACTTTTCTCCAATTTTTGCCACAGGTTTGACTTTTCTGCTGTGCAGCAATACTTTCTGCTATGCAATGAAGCTATCTGCTGTGCGAAAAAGCTTTCTGTTTTGCAGTAAAACTTCCTGCCGTAAAGCCTCCTGCTGTGCAATGAAGCTGTCTGCTGTGCTTTAAAGCTGTCTGTCGTGCTTTAAAGTTGTCCGACGTGCAATAAAGCCTTCGACAATGTGAATGACTACCATTTTTTACTGCAGAAATACTTTTCCACTTCCTTGGCCTGGCTTATGCGTAAGCCACACCACGTCTGCTAAAGTCTATTTATAAGCTCACAGTAGGCAGAGTTATTCTTAAGAGGTTATGGCAGACAGACAATATATAGAAAACGTAAAGAAAATGCAGTCACTATTTCTGCCACAATAAACAAGATAAATAACTTAAAGGCCTCGCTTTTAAAGAATAACACTTAAACAAAGGATTAGAGCGGGATTATTAGAGTAAAAAGAATGAGTTTGCCACGCCAAGTATCACCGTGGGACTCTAACCAGGGAAGAGAAAACTGCTCCCTCAACGCAAGTTACTTCAAAGGTGAAATTAATTGCTTTGAGAGATCAGCCCCAAATGGTAGATGCCTAAGTATAAGTCATATTTCCCTCCAATGAAGGAGAAGGCTATTGAGGGAGAGAGGGGGTTAACCCATTTGGGTGCATGCTTGCCATAAAACACTCTGTTTTTCCTTTTTCCTCCTCTGTTCTTTTGTTTTATCTTTTCTCTCTGTTTTCTTTCTTTTTTTCTTGCCTTTCTTTTCTTTTCTTTTTTCCTTTCTTTCTTTCTTTTCTTTTGTTTTCTTCTCTTTGTTTTCTCTTTTCCAATTCCTCCATTTTTTCTTTCAATTCCTTCCTCCCCCTCCCCTGTACACAGCTACGGGTCTCTTATATAGAGCCTGCCGTGACCGGTTTTACTGTTCTAGCCCTTTAATGGCCTTTGTCTGATATGGGAGCCTTTTACCGACCACTTATCGAGTCAATGGTTCTGACGACCACCATTGACCTATGGCTTTCAGACAATAAGGGTTCCTTTTCTACTCGTCCAGTGTGTACACTCTCCCTCTCGATCTCTCATGGCATGCACCCAGTGGTTCTTACCCAGCCTTACCTCTTTTGAGTGGCATGTCATCCCAGCAGGACTGTGCCCACCGAAAGAGCCTGGGCAAGAAATACAAGAATGGGTTTCCACTCCTCTCCCCACCGCCAGATCGTGCCCTCACCCATGACCTCACCCTTTCCCATAGTGGCTGGGTATAGGCTGGTGATGCCTGGGTCGTACGCATGCTTTACCTTCTTGATGTTTCATTCGTTTGCCGAGGTCTGAAAATGGGTGCGCACATCCTGCCGTGCGCTTTTTGGCCTTTTCTGGTGTGGATTGCATCTCTAACGTTTATGACATGTCCCTTTCTTGGGAGGGTTCGGCCTTGCTGGATCATTGGGCCTCCCTCTAGTTTGGATGTTTGCTTCGTGGCTTAGCATTTCCTGTCATACCAGTTTGTTATTCCTGCTGCTTATCTCAATCCTGCCGGGCCCTTTTGGGCCTATCGTGTGTTTTTCTTCTCAGCTTTCACACCTATCTTTTTTATGCAAAAAGATTTGAGCCTTTGTGGGCCAAATGATGTTGATTGGATCAAAAGGGTCTTGGGCCCAATTTATTTTCATTTGCCGAAGCCATCCTGCCAGAGAACTATATCTTGCGGCAGATCTGTATTCTGCGGCAGACTTGTATTCTGTGGCAGATTTGCGTTTTGCAACTTACTAGGCTTTCTTCTTCATGGGATTTTTGGATATGGATTCACTAAATTGGGCATCAACACTGTGTGAATGACTACTCTTCATTTTTACTGCAGAAATACTTTTCCACTTCCTGCACATAAACGAATCTAAAACCCAAAGAAAATACCGGTCAAACAAATGTTATTTTAAATGGGTTAGTATATTCTCAAATATGTACACATATTCGTAAATAAAGATATATGTATATATATACTTATGGCAGGATAATTATTAGTTTGTGTCAAAAGCAAAACACGTAACAACAAATAAAGAAGAAAGCTTCGGCAGGAAATGGCTTAGCTTGTATAATAGTTAACATGGTAAATATAATAAAAAGGTACTACAACAGAATAACTAATATAGCAAATAAAGACACCACAGCAGGACAACTGATGCAGCAGACGTGATAAAAACGTGCTACAGCAAGATGACTAAATACGGCAAATATAAGTTATAATGAGAGAAATCAAATATATTTGCAATCAAAATAAAATATTGAATCTGCGCATAGAATAAGTAAACCAAGAAAGAACCCAAACTCCAATTTGAACAACCTTGTCATAAGCTCCTGCCACAAAAGTTGTGCATTTTGAAGAATAGGCCTCAATGGCTACTAGCTATTACTTTTGGAGACTTCAAAGAGTGGGTCTGCTAAGAGTGAGGGAAAAGATGGTCTATTGATGCATGCCCCTATTCTTGCCACGTTTTCTCTCTTCTTTTTCTTTCTTTGTGTTCTTTTTTTTACTCTTAGTTTCTAACTACTATCTTGTCGTGGGTTGTTTTTGACACTTGGGTCTTCTTCCTTTTTCTAGGTTCCTCTCTCTAGGTATTTACTACTCTCTTGTCATGCGTTTCCTTCCTTAGGCGCTTTTCCCCCTCCCCCTGGGTGTTTTTCTTTTTCCCTTGTTTTTCACTCTTTCCCCTATTTTTTTCCCTTTATCTCCGTCCCCTTTTTTTTGCTGTGGTTACCTTCCTTTTATAGCAAACTGATTCAATGGAATTTCTCACTTTTATCCCTAGGGCTTTACCAACAGTTTTTGGTTTGTTGTGGGCATCCTTTCAAGATTACCCACTCACCCATTGGTTACCCTGACCACTGCCATCTGCTCAAAATATGTTTGCTGCACGACAAAATTCTCTTTTGTTTGTTCTTGCTGTATACCTGTACCTCTAAGTTCAAAGATCAGGATTGGGCTACCTCACTACCTAGCTTTATAGCATGCATCAGATGGTCCCAACCATTTATTACTTCTTTTGGGTAAGATACCATCCCAGTAGGATATATTCCCAAAAGAAGTTATGGCAGGAAACCAAATATAGACCCCCTTTTCCCCCCACCACCAAACCACGCCCTCTGAATCTCTTTGACCGTGGGCCTACCTCCCTTGTATTGGCCGAGTATAGGTTGGTGGTGCCCCGGCCCTTCTATTTTTGTCTTTTTTCATTCCCACGCCGTTCTTGCCGTAGCAGATCAGCTCTGTTTTGTCCTACTGCAAGTCTTTCACACGTTTCCTGCTGTTTTTGTCATTTTCTTTAGTTTGGGCTTTTCTTTCCTTCACGTGATTCCTGTTGCTGACACTTCCTGCTACTCCTTGTTTCTTTTCATCGTTCTTTTTCATATCAGTTTTCATGCCTATCCTTTTTATACAAAAGGATTTAGGCCTTTGTGAGCCAAATAATATTGACTAGATCAAAAGGGTCTTAAGCCCAATTTATCTTCATCTACCGAATCCATCCTGCCAGAGAAGTGTATTTTGTGGTAAATCTGTATTCTGCTAAAGAATTGTATTCTACCGTAGATTTGTATTCTGCGGCAATAAAGCCTTCTGCCGAAGAATAGGGATTTGTGTCTTCATCTGCCGTAGCCATTCTGCCAGAGAACTATATTCTGCAGTAAAGCTATATTCTGCGGCAGATTTGTATTTTGTGGCAGATCTGTATTTTGCAGCAGATTTGTGTTTTGCCATATATTGATTTCACTTGCCTTTCTTTCTTTGGACCTTTCTTGCTCTTCGTTCTTCTTGGTGGATCTTTGAGCCTTGCTTCTCATTGGGCTTTCTTGCTCATGGGCCTTTGGGTACAGATTTGAAAAAATGGGCATCAACATTCAGCCCCCTGAGTATATGGATTACTCCAGCAATTTGTATGCGAAAACTCATGCAATTTTCTTTTGCGGGTTGTTTAACAACTCACATGCGAATGCTTCTCTTCTTTTCTTCGCGTGCCTGCTGTTTCAACATTTACTCTCCTTAGGCAAGTTCTTCTCTTTCTTTCTACAATTTTATGACCCTACAAGGGTAGCCAAAAAGTTGTTGTTCATGAGGGTGGTGTTGTGCCTGCTGGGCCTCTTTGGGCCTGCTGTATGCTTTCCTTTTGCTCTTCATGACTTGTGCCTGCTGGGCCTCTTTGGCCTGCTATATGCTTTCCTTTTGCCCTTCATCCCTTATGCCTGCTGGGCCTCTTTGGGCCTACTATATGACTTGTGCCTGCTGGGCCTCTTTGGGCCTGCTGTATGCTTTCCTTTTGTTAAATTCCATTAGCCCAGTACTATCATTGGGCTTGTACTATGTAGTTTCGGGCTTCCTTGGCTCATTTCATTGCTTTCGGGCTCCTTTGTCCCATTTTATTCTTTTAGGCATCCTCGGCCTGTTTCATCACTTTCGGGCTCCTTTGTCCCATTTAGGCTTTTTTGTCCCATTTTATTCTTTTGGGCATCCTCGGCCCGTTTCATCACTTTCGGGCTCCTCTGTCCCATTTGGGCTCCTTTGTCCCATTTTATTCTTTTGGGCATCTTCGGCCTATTTCAATTCTTTAATTCCATGGGCTTTTACTAATTTCATTGGGCTTCTCCGGCCCAATTACTGTATACTCATCCTTGGGGCTCATGGGCTTGCCATCAACTCCTTACTTTCTTTATTTGCATTACTTCGGTCCTACTGTAGCCCATTCTCACTTTTATACATCATATATAGCCCATGGGTTTGCTTTCTCTCTTTCCTGGCTCCTTTAAGCCCGTTTGCTCCCTCGAGGCCCATTTGTTTATTTCATGGACCTGTGATCCATTATTCCTGCCATTCGGGCTTAATGATTTTCTTCTCACTTTGCTAACTCTTTTCTTCCCATATGGTTTTCATTTAAAGGGATTGTAGATGATGATGATGATGTGTGCATCATTCTCTTCATCATTTCTGCGCTTGTTTCTTGGTTTGCTTCTTGGAAATTCCTTGTGATCTTGGACCTCTACAATGGTACTCAGTT
This sequence comes from Quercus suber, assembly GCF_002906115.3. Lineage (NCBI taxonomy): Eukaryota > Viridiplantae > Streptophyta > Magnoliopsida > Fagales > Fagaceae > Quercus > Quercus suber. The sequence goes on along the minus strand of NW_027069853.1, from coordinate 396,342 downwards.
ATTTATGTTTGTGGTAATTTGTATACTTATTTCACATTTTTGTAGTAGCACGTACTCATCTCTTCGCTCCTGTAGGGATGAATACTCATTTTTGCTTCTGCAGAATATGTAGACACTTTCTGCCGCAATACATGCACTTATTTCTCTGTGTTAATGCACCTCTTACTCTGCTTCTACTAGAGCATCATCTATATTGTAGGAAGTGAAGGTTATGGCAGATTCTGCAGCAAAAAGATGTTAGGCCTTGTCGAAAGGCAAGTTTCTTTCAGTGATGATGTATTTATGGAAGGCTTCCTTATTCGAAGCTGCTACTGACATGGGCAAATGTATTGTTGCAATAGTAGAGGACCTTTTAGCCCCTAAGATCATCAACACTCTTGTACTTTTGCTGTTTGCATTGTGGGTTGTTTCTAATTCTGCCATAAATTCTAGTTCTATTGCAAAATTGATCTTCCCGCAGAAGTGACTGAGTCTACCACTCATTTTAAGGCGCCTACAAGTGGTGCCACTATAGATATTTTTCTAAGGGGAAATGAGGATGCTTTCATGAGAAATCTTCACTTTCTAAACACTTTCTTTGTCATTCTGCCACAACAACTATTGATTCCTTCGTGTTTGCTTCTTTTTTTTTTCTTTAACATATTCTTCTTGTCATTCTGCCACAGCCACTGTTGGTAAGGATATCACTGCCACTTGATGAAAAGGCATAAATGTTGTGAACTAAATCGATTAACTTTGTTGCAGTCTTCCGCAGATCTTATTTCTCCCAATTCTTCTTTCTCATGTTGCTAAGCTTGGTAGTGTCTCTCTAATTCTTTTGGTCTGCAATTGAATGCATTGCTCGAGAGATGCTTGGACTTCATAGTTGATTTCCACCTTTTGTTCTTGCTGTGGGTTCCTTTGTCACTCAGCTTTTTTGCAGAGCACTCTTGAAGCTTTAAAGTCTCATGAAGAGCATTTATTTTTTGCTGTAGTGCTTGTTGGTTCACCTTTACATATGTTTCTGCCGTATCTTTCTTCATGGTAGGCCAGTAGTAGCCCATTTGCAGCAGGCATTTGTACAGTTTTTTCTTCCTCTGGTGCTCCTCACACTCTCCTGAGTGAATTTCTTTTATAACTTCTTTTGCTTCTTCAGGGCCCAAACATCTTAAGGGGGTCCCCATTGTACCTTTTTTTGAAAAACACTGTATGATGCAAAAAGTAACGTGTTGCCAACCTCTTAAGCTCGTATCTTTCGCTGTGTTTTTGCAGTAGGATGCCTTCTATTAGGTACTGCATGAATGGGCTTCTCCAGTCTTCGCTAATGAACATAGCGTAACTTTTCTCTCAGTCTGCCGCAAGCTGGCAAGTGCTGCACTGAGTTTGGGCTTGGTCTGCGTCTTTACCCATGCTTGGCCAATAGAAGCCTGCCCTTTGAAGTCTGCGGTAAAGGCTAACCTCCCCGCAGGATTCGCAAGTCTTGTCATGTACTTCTTTTAATTTTCTCTAGGCCTCCTCCTGACCCACGCATCTGGATAAGACACCACCTAGCATCCTGCGGTACAATTCTCCTCTCACCAAGACGTAGTCTTTCAGTACTTTTAGTTTTGCAGCATTTCCTTCCTTCATCAAAGCTTCTTTTATAGGGATATGCCAGTCCCCTTCGCACTGTTCTTCTTTGAATCTTTCTTTTAGCCTCTCAATTATGGACTCTTTCCTCTTGCTGACCTCTACTCTAATGCTATCCCCTTTGAACATTATTTGCGAGCCTAGTGTGGCCAACGCATCGGTAAACTGATTTTCGTTCCTTGGAGCATGTTCTATTTCAAAAGTTCAAAACTTTTCTTCCATCTTCTGGGCCATTAATGCACCAATGGCATATGAATTGGTGGCTAGGTAGAGTAATAATGGCTTTTTGCGGATTGGGGCTTGCATAGTAGGAAGGTTCATCATGGTCTACTGTAGCCTTTTGAAGGCTGCCTGCTGCACTTCTTTCCTCAAAGCTTTGCCCCTTCTATCTTAGTGTGGAATACCCTGGCAAGCAGTGTGGAACACCCTGGCAAGCTAGGCCACTGGCTTGGCCTCGAGGTCCACATTCAATGTATGCACTATTAGCCTAAGATCTCATCCTGACATTTTCACTGTAAATCCATGCAAAGACATTTTTGAATTCTTTCAGCAATAATATCAATTTTGATTTCTCCTTTTCTGAAAGTCTTGAGGTAATTGAGATGGGTCTTGGTTCCTATGGGTCCGACCCTATGTTAATTTCCTCCAATTTTTCTTCTACCACAAACTATACATCCTTTTCTGCCACAATTTCTTTTTTTTCCCCTTCATTACTCTCCTCTTCCAAGCTTTCTTGAACCACGCAACACACCAAGCTTTTGTAGAAGATACATGATGTTGCTACTTCATATTGATACTTTAAGCACTTTGCGGCAGGCTTTCTAAATTTACTGTAGAATGGGCCTTAGCCCCCCCATCATGTGAGACAGCTGGATGAGTCTTTAGCTTTTTGAAGAAGACTTCCCAAATTTTGTTGTAGAATGGGACAGCCCCCAATATACGAGAATAAGCCCTTAGCTTTTAGCATAAGGCTTCTCGTGTTTGCCACAGAATGAGCTTTAGCCCCCAGTGCGTGAGACAACTGGATGAGTCTTTAGCTTTTTGAAGAAGACTTCCCAAATTTGTTGTAGAATGAGACAGCCCCCAGTATACGAGAATAAGTCTTTAGCTTTTAGCAGAAGGCTTCCCATGTTTGCCGCAGAATGAGCTTTAGCCCCCAGCATATGAGACAACTGGATGAGCTTGATATCACCTTCTCTTGGTGTTGATGCTCCATCATGTGGTTCATGCATTCTTTAGTAAAATAAAATTAGATGCCATGGATCTACAAGTTGCCATATTGTAGACATTCTTCGTTGCTAGAGAATTTGGGAAAAAGTTACTTCTCAAGCATGCTTTAACTTCGTTCCATTGCAAGCACAATTGCTTCCCATGTATTTTCTACTACATATGATTGTGGCTATAGCTCTTCTGTAGATTCTTTCCAAAGACTTGCGATCATGGCTCCTTTGCGGGTTTGGTTGAGTGTAGCGCCCATTATGGGCTTTTGTCAAAAACTCATAACCATGGTTCTTTTGCTGGCTTCTGGCCAAGAATTAATAACCACAACCCTTTTTCTGGCTTTTGCTACTAAGACCCATAATTCATGGGTTTCTTCTTTGCTTGCTTTGAGTATGGGCATATTTAGATGGAGCTTGCTACGTCTCTTGTTTCATGGTTGGCTAGTAATTGCCAAAAGTCATGGGCTTCTAATATAGAATTTCCCATGACGTACCCACATCTTTCTGGGACATCATGCTTCTTTATTCTTGTGGTAGAATGCCCTTGCAGCAGAATAACTTCAATAAAAAACTACGTAATAGTTTTTTGCAGCAATAAGATAAGCAACTCTATTCATGGCAGGATGTGAGTTAGCAATTGTTTATGCTATTTCCCTTTTGTACACAAGCCAAAAGAAAGAGCTTTGAGTTTGTCACTATTGCAGAGTTCTTCCAGGATGAGACATGGGTATCAATGAGCTTCATGACTTAAAAAGTGATGGTGGAGTTGCGTAGTTTGTAGTACAAGTGATCTGATATATTCTTTCTTAGAAATATCATAAAAATCATGATCATTAATGCCACTCTAGGCATAAATCCTCTAAGGTGTTTCAAAGAAAACTTCCCAACTCTTTAAGGTTGTTGAATCGATTTGCTAGACCCAATAATGGACAAAAGAGCAATTTGCAAACAGCTTGTAGATTTGGGCTTCTTTATGGAGAGTACGCAATAATTGAGTTGTTGGTTTCCTCCCAAGGTCTGGATTTAATTTGGACACTTCACCACCCTGTCACATGTCTTTAATGTATGCTTTCATTGAAAGCGGATGTTTTGATATCACCGAATCGATTACTTCTCTCTCCTCCCTTCATTGATACTGATATATTTGCTGATGTAGTAGCAAAAGATTGATTCAGCAAAAGTGAATATGAAAGGCTTTGTATGCACCTCTCTTGCTTTGAGAACAAGCCTCAAATTTGTTGAATAAGATCTAGACTTGAACTTCTTGTTGCAACAGAATCATCCACTGCTCTTTTACACATCTTCACAGTGTTGGTGTTCCCATGAATTCTTTATGGGGCAATGATCACTTTCATTGTAGAAAATAATCATATTGGATTTGTGATTGCACTTAGGAAGTTCAAGAATTCAATATTGAATTTTGTGGTAGGATATTCTATGAAAAGACCTGCTGGAATACAAAATTCTGCTGTAGAATATTCTACCGCAGAATATTCTGCTGTGAACAGTCTGCTAAGATATCTACACTTTGGCTTTTGAAACTTTCTGATATGAAACATTCTGTAGATGAGCATTCAGCATTCCTAAAATTCAGTAGATTCTGCCGTGAACAATCTGCCGAAAGATTTGTGCTTATTCTTCTGAAACTTTCCACTATGAAATAGTCTACCAATGAAAATTCTGCATTTCTAGAATTTTGCAGCGAAATATTCTGCCGATGAACATTCAGCATCTCTGGAATTCAACAGATTCTGCTGTAAATAATCTGCAGAGAGATTTACATTCTGGCTTTTGAAATTTTTTGCTATAAAATATTCCGCGGACAAGCATTCTACCCTTCTAAAATTCAGCAAATTCTGCTGTGAACAATCTACCGAAGGATCTGTACTTTCTGCTATGAAATTTCTGCGAAGGGACATTCCGCACTTCTGGAAAAGTCTGTTGAAGGATATTTCATGGAGGAAATATTCTGTACTTCTGAAATTCAGCAGATTCTGCTGTGAGCGGTCTGCCGAAGGATCTGTACTTTTTGCCATAAAATTTCTGCAGAGGGACATTCTGTACTTCTGGAAAAGTCTGTTGAAGGATATTTCACAAAGGAAATATTTTGTACTTCTAAAATTCAGCAAATTCTGCTGTGAGCAGTCTGCCGAAGGATCTGTACTTTCTGCTATGAAATTTCTATGGAGGGACATTCTGCTCTTCTGGAAAAGTCTGCTAAAGGATATTTCACAGAGGAAATATTCAGTACTTCTGAAATTCAGCAGATTCTGCTGTGAGCGGTCTGCCAAAGGATCTATACTTTCTGCCACGAAATTTCTGCGAAGGGATATTCCACAGAGGAAATATTTTGTACTTCTGAAATTCAGCAGATTCTGCTGTGAGCGATCTGCCGAAGGATCCGTACTTTTTGCCATGAAATTTCTGCAGAGGGACATTTTGCACTTTTGGAAAAATCTACTGAAGGATATTTCACAGAGGAAATAGTTATTCCCAGCAATATAGTAATGATGAAAGTTTTCCTTTGGCTTCTATAGCTTCATTTTTTTTGTTTCTAGCTTTTGGTTCTTTGAGGGGGAAGCAGAGCTAGAATCACTATCATGAAGAAAATGATCGAAACCTTGTCAGGGAATGAAGGAATTTTTCTCCTCTAAGTGCTGAACCCAAATGTGGAAATGTGGAGAGTTTAGAAAGCTTCTAGTGTTTTCTTGAAAGAAATGAGAGCAAAAAGGTGATAAGTGGCTTAGAAAGCTTTTAGGAGAGTTGCAATTCCAATAAATGGCTTGCCACATGTCTCACATGCATGACAAGGAGAACAGGTGGCATTTAAAGGATAGGACCAAGTATTATAATGGCCTTCTATTGTAGAGTTTTTAGGATATTTTTGTTCTGTTTTAACATTGCTGTGTTCTGCCACAGAATTCTGCTACAGTACTGTCCTGCAGTAACATTGCTCTATTTTGCCATAGAATTCTGGTACAGTACTGTCCTGCAGTAATATTACTGTATTTTGCCATAAAATTTTGCTATGGTACCATCATGCTGTAATGTTGCTGCATTTTGTCACAGAATTCTACTATGGCACTGTCCTGCTGTAATGTTGTTGCAATATTTTGTCATAGAATTCCACAACATTGTTTTGCTGTAATGTTGCCGTGATATTCCGCCATAGAATTCTGCTATAGGACTGCTATGATGTTTTGGATACTTTCTTGAGAGTATAGCTTGGAAGGTTTAAGAACATTTGCATGTCTTACTTTGGTAAGGACTTGGAAACATGTTTACGAGGGAGAAATATCTCATTCTCCCCACCTTGATCCCAACTCCCTAGTAGAGTCGCCATTTTAATGTAGAGGCCTTTTCGTTGTGCGTTGGGCTGTGCTGCCTCCCGCAGTAGTAGGCCCAAGTATTCTGAGTAAGGGAGTTAAGACCAATCCAACTGTAACTCAATTTGGTCCGGCTTGTGTGCAAACATTGAGTCCAAGTCCAAGGGAAGACGCTGCTAAGTGAGCTTATCCTCTGTTTCTGGCGTAGAAGACTTTTCTTCAGTTTCTGCCGCAGGATTGACGTTTCTGCCGCAGAAGGAACTTTTCTCCGGTTTCTGCCACAGGTTTGGCTTTTCTGTTGTGTAGCAAGACTTTCTGCCATGTAGTAAAATCGTCTGCCATGCAATAAAACTTTCTGCTATGCAGTGAACCTGTCACTATGCAATAAATCTTTCTGCTGTGCAATAAAGCTTCCTACCATAAAGTCTTCTGCTGTGCAATAGAGCTGTCTGTTGTGCATTAAAGCATTCTACTGTGATTTAAAGCTTCCTGCTATGCTTTAAAGCTGTCTGCCGTATGAATGACTACTCTTCATTTTTACTGCAGAAATACTTTTCCACTTCCTGCACATAAACGAATCTAAAACCCAAAGAAAATACCCATCAAACAAATGTTAGTTTAAATGGGTTAGTATATTCTCAAATATGTACACATATTCGTAAATGAAGATATATGTATATATATATACTTATGGCCGGATAATTATTAGTTTGTTTCAAAAGCAAAACACGTAACAACAAATAAAGAAGAAAGCTTCAACAGGAAATGGTTTAGCTTATATAATAGTTAACATGGTAAATATAATAAAAAGGTACTACAGCAGAATAACTAGTACAGCAAGTAAAGATACCACAACAGGACAATTGATGCAGCATATATGATAAAAACGTGCTACAGCAGGATGACTAAATACGGCATATATAAGTTATAATGAGAGAAATCAAATATATTTACAATCAAAATTAAATATTGAATCTGCCTATAGAATAAGTAAATCAAGAAAGAACCCAAACTCCAATTTGAGCAACCTTATCATAGGCTCCTGCCATAAAAGTTGTACATTTTGGAGAATAGGCCTAAATGGCTACTAGCTATTACTTTTGGAGACTTCAAAGAGTGGGTTTGCTAAGAGGGAGGGAAAAAATGGTCTATTGATTAATGCCCCTACTCTTGCCACGTTTTCTCTCTTCTTTTTCTTTCTCTGTGTTCTTTTTTTTACTCTTAGTTTCTAACTACTATCTTGCCGTGGGTTGTTTTTCTCACTTGGGTCTTTTCCCTTTTTCTGGGTTCCTCTCTCTAGGTATTTACTACTCTGTTATCATGGGTTTCCTTCCTTAGGTCCTTTTCCCCCCTCCCCTTGGGTGTTTTTCTTCTTCCCCTGTTTTTTACTCTTTCCCCTGTTTTTTTCCTCTACCTCCGTCCCCCTTTTTCTGCCATGGTTACCTTCTTTTTATAGCGAACTGATTCGATGGGATTTCTCCCTTTTATCCCTAGGGCTTCACCAACTGTTTTTGGTTTGTTGTGGGCATCCTTTCAAGATTACCCACTCACCCATTGGTTGCCCTGACCATTGCCATCTGCTTAGAACATGTTTGCTGCACGACAAAATTCTCTTTTGTTTGTTCTTGCTATATACCTCTACCTCTAAGTTCAAAGATTAGGATTGGGCTACATCACTACCTAGCTCTATAGCATGCATTAGATAGTTCCAACCATTTATTACTTCTTTTGGGTAAGATACCATCCCAGCAGGATATATTCCCAAAAGAAGTTATGGCAGAAAACCAAATATAGACCTCATTTTCCCCCACCACCAAACCACGCCCTCTGAATCTCTTTGACCATGGGCCTACCTCCCTTGTATTGGCTGAGTACAAGTTGGTGGTGCCCCGGCCCTTTTGTTTTTGTCTTTTTTCGTTCCCACGCCGTTCCTGCCATAGCAGATCAGCTCTGTTTTGTCCTGCTGTAAGTCTTTCACATGTTTCCTGCTGTGTTTGTCATTTTCTTTAGTTTGGGCTTTTCTTTCCTTCACGTGATTCCTCCTACTGACACTTCTTGCTGCTCCTTGTTTCCTTTCATCGTTCTTTTTCATATCAGTTTTCATGCCTATCTTTTTTATACAAAAGGATTTGGGCCTTTGTGAGTCAAATAATGTTGAATAGATCAAAAGGGTCTTAGGCCCAATTTATCTTCATCTGCCGAAGCCATCCAGCCAAAGAACTGTATTCTGCGGCAGATCTGTATTCTGCTGAAGAACCGTATTCTATACTAGATCTGTATTCTGCAGTAGTAAAGCCTTCTGCCAAAGAGTAGGGATTTGTGTCTTCATCTGCCGAAGCCATTCTGCCAGAGAACTATATTCTGCAGTAAAGCTATATTCTGCGGCAGATTTGTATTTTGCAGCAGATTTGCGTTTTGCCATAGATTGCTTTCACTTGCCCTTCTTTCTTTGGACCTTTCTTGCTTTTCATTCTTCTTGGTGGGTCTTTGAGCCTTGCTTCTCATTGGGCTTTCTTCCTCATGGGCCTTTGGGTACAGATTTGAAAAAATGGGCATCAACAGTTATTAACGAGGGCACAAACCCTCGAAGGCCGTCGTATTTGCTCTTGTTGCTAAAAGAGATTTTGCAACCATGCCTTCACAAATAGATAATTTACAAGGGCAATTTACTGTCGTTACAGAACAAATTTGCCTTCGCAAATTTATTACCGAACGACAAGAAAAGTCGACCACTTATTTTTAGTGAAGGGAAGTAGTCGTCGTTAACAATTATTTGTGAGGATCTTTATACTCTCGCAATTAGTTATTTGTGAATTTCAAATTAACGATGAGACAAATAATGACGTCGCTAAAATTTATTTGTGAGAGATATTAACCCCTCACAATTAGTTAGGAATAATAGTGACGACATTAAACTGCCACTTAAAATGTTTTTGCAAGGGGTAAAGGGGCGTCACTATTCTATAAATTGCAAGGGACTTTGTCATCACTATAAAGTTATTTATGACCAAATTTTTATGTCATCAGTGATAATATTTTATATAATTTTTGAAATATTTTATTATTTATTTATTTTAAATTTATTTTATATCATTTTTATTTAACTATCATATTACAATAGTACAATAATTACTAAAAATTGATACAATAGTACAATAATTACTAAAAGATGATCCATCGAAAGATAAAAATTCATATAAGTTCAAACTTTAAAATATAGAATATACAAAAAAATCCTGAAATTAAACTTTGTTTTAAACTTAAATAGCTAGAATTATGACAAGATCTATATTAGTCTTCCTCTGAGTCACCCTCCAAGCTGTTTTCGGCCTCCTTGTTATTGTTTGAGTTGTCCTCTTCATCTCTGCTAGTACCATCCTCCAAAAAAAAAAAAAAATAACATAAAACATGAGTTAAAATGAAACAATTAAAGTGAATTTGTATTTGTATCTCAATGCTTCAATAAATAAGTAGACATATTACTATATCAAATCTAATCATATAATAATATATCATAAACAATAGTAATAACTTTATTAACTGCTTTGTACCCAGAAAACAAAAACAATTATTAGTACTGCACACATAATTTTTCCTAAACGACAACCCACATACTTACAATAAGATTCAACCCCCAAATCAAAAAGACAACATGGTTTGCGTGTTCCCAGAAATGTGACTATTGTTTTGCACCAAAAAAAAAAAAAACAAGAAGTACTTAAAGCAATAAAACCAATAAACATGTATGGACTAGTTTAGCAATAATAACAAAATATGAACACTTCCTCTCTTTCTTTCCACACGTGCACATTTAGGCCGAGAAGTTGACAGTTGCTTCAATCCCAAAGCATTTATTCTCTCTTGGTTTTGCTTGATTCTATGTGCTCTTTCCATCTCATATTTTGTTATTTTATTATGAGTGCCTTTGTCCTTTTTGGCCATTTTTTTGCAACAATAGATTGACATAGAAAATAAAATACAATGTCTATTCATTACAAGTTTATTCATATCGCTTGCTCCAATTCAACAACCCACCAAAATATCAAGCATCATTAATTTCATTAAACAAGTTTACAAATATTCAATATAGAGTACTTACTATATACTAGAGTCAGTTGCACAAGCTTTTGTCTTAATCCACTTGCCCTTCTCTTTTTGCTTTAGGGCACTAGTACACTACAAATAAATTTTTAGAAAAATGAATCATAGATTGTAATAAGATGTGCATGCACATATCAAGTAATAAGGCTACATGCGTGTGTGTGTGTGTGTGTGTGTGTGTGTGTGTGTGTGTGTGTGTGTGTGTGTATCATAGGTGATTAACCATTGTTGATGCCCATTTTTGCAAATTTGTACCCAAAGCCCCATGAGGAAGAAAGCCCAATGAGAAGCAAGGCCCAAAGACCCACCAAGAAGACCGAAGAGTAAGAAATTTCCAAAGAAAGAAGTACAAGTGAAAGCAATCTACAGCAAAACACAAACCTACTGCAGAATACAAATCTGCCGCAGAATATAGCTTTAGCGCATAATACAATTCTCTGGCAGAATGGCTTCGGTAGATGAAGATAAATTGGTTCCAAGACCTTTTTGATCCAGTCAACATTATTTGGTCCGCAAATTTGCAACAGAATACAAATCTAACGCAAAATACAGATCTGCCGCAGAATACGGTTCTTCGGCAGAATGGCTTCGACAGATAAAGATAAATTGGGCCCAAGGCCCTTTTAATCTAGTCAACATTATTTGGCCCACAAAAGCCAAAATCCTTTTGTATAAAAAAGATAGGCGTGAAAACTGATATGAAGAAGCATGGTGAAAAGAAACAAGGAACGGTAGGAAGTGTCAGTAGCAGGAAACGCGTGAAGGAAAGAAAAGCTAAGCTAAAGGAAATGACAAACACAACAGGAAACGTGTGAAGAAATAAGACAGAGCCACACAACAAAACAAAATAAATCTGCTATGGCAGAAATGGCGGGGAACGAAAGAATACAAAAATAGAAGGGCCGGAGCACCACTAACCTGTACCTAGCCAATACAAGGGAGGTGGGCCCACGATCAAAGGGATTCAGAGGGTGTGGTTTGGTAGTTGGGGGAAAAGAGGGTTTTTATTTGGTTTCCTGCCATAACTTCTTTTGGGAATATATCCTGCTGGGATGGTATCTTACCCAAAAGAATTAATAGATGGTTGAGACCATTTGATGCATGCTATAGAGCTAGGTAGTGAGATAGCCCAAAGGTAGAGGTATACAACAAGAACAAACAAAAGGGAATTTTGTCATGAAATAAGTAATGGTGCGGCAAATACGTACTAGAGCAATGGCAGTGGTCGGGGCAACTAATGGGTTGGTGGGTAGTCTTGAAAGGATGCCCATAATAAATCAAAAATAGTTGGTGAAACCCTAGGGGTAAAAGGGAGAAATCCCATTAAATTAGCTCACTATAAAAGGAGGAGCTTGCCATTGATGAAAAGGGGACCCAAGGGAAAGGGGAAACCTGCACTTAGAAAGAACGAGTCACCCAGAGAGAGGGACCCAAGAAAAGAAAAGACCCAAGTGAGAAAAACAACCCACGGCAGGAGAGCAGTAAGAAATTAAGGGTAAAAAGAAAGAACGAAGAGAATGAAAAAGAAGAGAGAAAACGTAGTAGGAATAGGGGCATGCATCGATAGACTATCTTTTTCCTCCTTCTTAGCAAACCCACTCTTTGAAGTCTCCAAAAGTAATAGCTAGTAGCCATTTAGGCCTATTCTCCAAAATGTACAACTTTTATGGCAAGAGCCTATGACAAGGTTGTTCAAGTTGGAGTTTAGGTTCCTTTTTGGTTTACTTATTCTTGGTTTACTTAATTTTGATTGCAAATATATTTGGTTTCTCTCATTATAACTTATATCTACCGTATTTAGTCATCCTGTTGTAGCACGTTTTTTATCACGTCTGCCGCATCAGTTGTCCTGCTGTGGTGTCTTTACTTGGTGTACTAGTTATTTTATTGTAGCACCTTTTTTTATTATATTTACCATGTTAGCTATTTTATAAGCTAAACATTTCCTGCCAAAGCTTTCTTCTTTATTCGTTATTACGTGTTTTACTTTTGACACAAATTAATCATTATCTTGCCATAAGTTTATATATACATATATCTTTTGATGGTGTAATAAAAATCCAAGTCCACGAGTCACGTCTCGTCCATAAGTGTCGTCTAAAGAGAAGGTACCTCGTGCTCGTCCATAACGACTTCGTCTGTCCGTCCTTCAAGGATGGACGAGGTTGTTATGTCCTGAGCACTTTGAGCCTTAAACGTGCGTATTTTCACCAGGTGTGAGAATAGACGAACCATTGTAAGCTAAGTCCAACCGTTGTGAAAGGCATACCCAAATAGTGTAACTTCCACGGCAGTTATGGAAGTTATCTCCGAATCTTTCGTACTACTCAGCAATAGGAACGGTTATCAAATAAATAATCGTTGCCCACATGCTATATAAACAATCGCCAACAGGATGGTAAGACATTCAGATACTTCCAACTTTTTTGGAATTATAGAAAGACTAACTTTTCCATCGGAGGATTCTTGGCCAGCTTCCACCAGTCTCCTTTGATTTTGTGTTTATTTTCTCAGGACTTACCACAAAATCATCAACATCCGAGACTTTTAGCCCACTAATATAACAGAATTCATCAGTTGGCGCCATCTGTAGGAAAGAAATTTGTCATCCTTGAACTTAATTTGTTGAGTTCTGCGATTTCTTTCTCTGACAAAGGGTTGAAATGGTTCGGGCAAGATCAAAGGCCACTAGTCCAGGCCTTCAACAGAGCAGGGACGCCTCCAGCAACCCTCACGTGACCGTCAATCGGCGCCCACCATGCACCCATCTCTTGTCCAACATGTGCAATCCATGGCCGCTGCTATGGCGGAGTTAACCCGCCAGAGTCAGGAGTTGGTAAGACAACTTAATTTAAGGAAGCAGCATCACGAATGGGACACCAAAGGATAGGCCCAAAGTCAAGAAGATGGAAGGAATGTTGAACTTGAAAGCTAGTCAAAGGGTACCACTCCATGGGGGGTACCTCATTTGGAGAGGGAAATGGACCAAATGAGAAGAGTTATGGATGAGATAAGGGAGAATATGAGGAGAACGAACCTTATAGAAGATTTGGTTCAAAGGACTGATTCCCCTTTCGTGGCTTCCATTAATGCTCACCCTTTGCCACCCAAGTTCAAGATGCCTTCGTTAGATTCATATGATGGGACGTGGTATCCTTTCTATCATATTGCCACCTTCAAAACTACCATGCACCTTCAGGGGGTCCTGGATGAAATAATGTGTAGAGCTTTCCCTACTACCCTCAAAGGACCTGCATGAGTGTGGTTTAGCAAAATACCTCCTAACACAGTGACATCTTTCAAGGAGTTAAGCAAGTTGTTCGTTAATAATTTTATTGGAGGGTAAAGGCACAAGCGTTTCTCGTCCAGCTTGTTGACTATAGAGCAAGGAGAGAATGAAAGCCTGCGCTCTTTCATCAAGCGCTTCAATAGGGAGGCCTTGACCGTGGACTAGGTAGATGACAAGCTCCTGTTAGCAGCTTTCCATAACGGGGTTAACTTCGACTTGTTCATACACAAAATTTATGAGAAAGAACCTCAGTCCATGGCTAAACTCGTCCACTCCGCCTAAAATTTTATGAATGCAGAAGACGCAATCATAGCTAAAAAGAGCAAGAGAGCTGAAAGAATGGAAACAAATCCTGCTCGTTACTCTGAACAGGGTCTTCATCCAAAGAAGGGACGAACAGAAGAAAAAAAGGATCGAGATAATAAGAAGCTAGGTTCTTTAGTGCGGAATTAACAATATACCCCTTTAAACGTGCCACTTGAGCAAGTTCTTATGCAAATCAAGGACGATCCATCCTTGAACTGGCTTGAGAAAATGAAGGGAGATCCCAACAAGTGCAATAGGAACAAGTACTGTCGCTTCCATAGAGACCACGAGCATGACACGGACGAGTGTTTTGATTTAGAGCAACAGATTGAGAATCTCATAAGGCAAGGGAAGCTGAGAAATTTCCTGGGACGAAATCACAAGGATGAGAAATTGAAGGGAAAGGTAGAGGAATCATCACGACCACCACTGGGCGAAATAAGAGTTATCATGGGAGGAAGTTCGGCAGGACAGTCGTCCAAGTCAAAGAAGGCATACTTGAAAGTAGTGCAAAGCGTCCAACTTTCCAGACAATCACCAAGAGCTAGAACCACGGACGAGCAAGCAATCACTTTCACGGATGAAGATGCCAAGGGAATTCACCACCCTCACGATGATGCTATTGTCATCACCTTAGTTATTGCTGACTACACAACTAGAAGGCTGTTGATAGACAATGGGAGCTCAGCGGACATTTTGTATTATCCAGCTTTTCAACAAATGAAGGTTGGATGAGACCAGCTCCGTCCAGTACACTCGCCTCTAGTAGGTTTCAGAGGAATGAAGGTACAACCTGTTGGCACCGTCATGTTGCCAGTAGTAGTGGGGACATATCCATAGTAGGTAACCAAGGATGTAAGCTTCCTTGTGGTAGATTACTCATCTTCTTATAATGCCATAATTGGAAGACCAACTCTGAATAGTTGGAAGGCAGTCACGTCCACTTACCACTTGTCAATCAAGTTCCCCACGAAGAATTGTGGCCGAACCCATTGAAGTGTTAGAAGATGTTTCTTTGGATGATAGTAATCCTGAAAGATGTACTAGGATTGGCGCAGATCTTGAAGAAAAAATTAAGAAGGACCTCGTCCAGTTTGTAAGGAAAAACATTGATGTATTTGCCTGGAGTCATGAAGATATGCCAGGTATAGATCCCAATGTCATCACTCACCAACTAAATATGTGTCCTTCCTCCAAGCCAGTATGGCAAAAGAGAAGAGTGTTCGCCCCTGAAAGAGATAATGCTATCAAAGATGAAGTTCAGAAGCTAATAGCGACGAAGTTTATACGGGAAGTGTACTATCCAGACTGGTTAGCCAACGTAGTAATGGTTAAAAAGGCGAACGGCAAGTGGCGGATGTGTGTGGATTTTACCGACTTAAACAAGGCTTGTCCCAAAGATAACTATTCGTTATCGCGCATTGATCAACTAGTGGATTCTACTGCAGGCCACAAATTACTTAGTTTCATGGATGCTTTTTCAGGATACAACCAGATAAAGATGGACGGGGCTGATCAGGAGAAGGCTTACTTTGTTACTAGGCAAGGCTTATTCTGTTATGAAGTAATGCCCTTTGGCTTGAAAAATGCTGGGGCAACGTATCAGCGACTAGTTAACCACATGTTTCATCATCAGATCGGACGAAACGTAGAAGTTTATGCAGATTACATGTTAGTGAAAAGCCTGGATGATGAAAAACATCTGGACGACTTGCAAGAGACCTTCGACACACTCAGACGTTACAACATGAAGTTGAACCCAACAAATGTGCCTTCGGAGTAGCCTCAGGAAAATTCCTTAGATTCATGGTTTCACATAGAGGAATAGAGGCGAATCCGAAAAAGATTAAAGCAATTCTGGATATGGAGCCTCCGCGGAGTGTCAAAGAAGCTCAGTCTCTTACTGGGCAAGTTGCTGCCCTCAATAGGTTTGTTTCTAAGGCTACTGACAAGTGCTTGCCATTTTTCAAGGTTCTAATAAAGGCATTCGAGTGGACAGACTAGTGCCAAAGAGCCTTTCAAGACTTAAAAACATACCTCGTTACAACTCCATTGCTTAGTCCTTCGATGATGGGTGAAGAGTTGTTCTTATACTTGGCAGTGACCCCCCATACCGTGAGCTCAGCATTGATAAGGGAGGAAATAAAAGTGCAAATGCTAGTCTATTATACCAGCAAAGCCTTGAGGGGAGTAGAAAGACGATATCCAATGATAGAAAAGCTAGCTTTTACGCTAATAACAGCCTCAAAGAAACTAAGGCATTACTTCCAAGCTCATGTCATCAACGTCATGATAGATCATCCCCTCAAAAAGGCAATGAACAAGTTGGAAGCTGCAGGACGATTGATCCAATGGGCTATTGAACTCAGTGAGTTCGACATAAAGTACCGACCAAAGCATGCCATAAAAGCTCAAGCACTAGCAGACTTCATTGCAAATTTTACCCCAATCCATAACAATATAGGAGAGATGGAAGACAAGACATGGACCGTCCATATGGATGGTTCGTCTACACAGTATGCAGGGGGAATAGGTGTGGTTCTACAATCTCCAGAAGGGGATAAACTAAAACACAAGGTTCGCCTGCAGTACCAAGCTACTAATAATGAAGTTGAATATGAAGCACTCCTCAAAGGTCTGGAATTGGCTAAGTCTGTAGAAGCAAAGTCCATAGTTATCTTAAGAGATTCTCAGTTAGTCATAGGCCAAGTGAAAGGGATGTATGAGGATAAGGAAGAACGAATGAGAAGTACCTTAATAAGGTGATGCGCCTTATGAGAAAATTTGAGGAATCTAACTTTGTTCAAATCCCAAGGGAGGAGAACATGGAAGCTAATGCCTTGGTGAAGGAAGCCTCAGCGAATGAAGCTGCGGAAAAGTTTGATGAAATTCAGTATATGCCGAGTATAGACATCCCAGAAATACAACAAGTGGAGAGTAGAGGAAATTGGATGACTCCAATTATATCATACTTAAAAGATGGACAACTTTCGAAAGATAGAGACGAAGCTAGAAAGTTAAAGGTAAGGTCGGCCAGGTATGTACTCATGAGCGAGGTGTTGTACAAAAGAGGCATTTCACAGCCCTACCTCAGGTGTTTGGCTGCCGATGAAGCAAACTACATTTTGAGAGAAATCCATGGAAGGGTGTGTGGCAATCATTCTGGAGCCAGATCACTCGTTCACAAAGTCGTCCGTGCAGGATACTACTGGCCAAATATGCAAGCTAATGCAAAAGATTATGTTAAGGTCTGTGATCAATGCCAATGATTTAGCAATATCTCCAAGCAACCATCGGAGTATCTAACCCCAATGACGACCCCATGGCCCTTTGCGCAATGGGGACTAGACATCCTGGGTCCTTTTCCACTAGGTGTAAGACAAATGACTGTCTATTGATTATTTCACCAAGTGGATAGAAGCAAAACCCTTAGCTAACATCACACAACAAAATGTCAAGAACTTCGTATGGAAGAACATTGTGTGCAGGTTTGGAGTGCCCCGAGTGCTGGTATTCGACAATGGATGACAATTTGATAGTGCACTCTTCAAAGATTTTTGTATGCACTTCAGGATTCAGAATCACTACTCCTCCCCAGCCCATCCATAAGCAAATGGCCAGGCTGAAGTAGCAAACCAATCCTTGTTAAAAATAATCAAGACTCAGCTTAAGGGGGCAAAGGGAGTATGGCCAGACGAGTTACCAGGTGTTCTATGGGCATATAGGACGACAATAAAAACTCCGACAGGAGAAACTCCTTTCAAGCTAGCCTATGGAACTAAAGCAGTCATACCCGCAGAAGTGCACATAGCCAATCATAGAGTGACAACCTATCAGGACAAAGATAATGAAGAGCAACTCCGTTTGAACCTGGATCTAATAGACAAGGTGAGGATGAATGCTGAACAAAGGATGGCAAGGTACAAAAACCTTATGGCTAGGCAATATGATGCAATGGTGAAGCCAAGGCAATTCAACATAGGAGACCTCGTCCTGAAGAAGGTATCTTTGGCAACAAAGAACCCAGCTCATGGGAAGTTGGGACCTAATTAGGAAGGCCCTTACAGAGTTATCAACTGCAAAAGACAAGGATCCTATTACTTGGAGGCCGTAGACGAGAGGAAGTTGGAGCATCCTTGGAATGTTGAGCACCTGAGGAGGTACTACCAATGAAAACGCCAGCCTAGACGAGCGTGAAGACCATTTGTATACTTATCTACATAAGTCTATCTACCTGTTTTTAATGTTGCTTTGTTATTATTATATTAAAGTTATGGACGAAATTATGGTCTGGTTTGTATTTATTTTTCTAAAAAGGCATGAACTTTTAAGTGTATGCCTCGTTTGTGAGCAATATTTATGCAATGTACATAATGTTGTGTGAATCACTACCATGTTACTTCTGTACAAATCAACCCATGAGAAGACAAAAAAGCTCAAAGACAAAAAAAAAAAATCTCTGGACGTAGAGATGTAATGTCAGCTTGTCTAAATGAAATCAGGGCGTGCTCATCCAAAGTAAAGGACGAGGTAAAACCCTATACTTTAAGCAAATCTCAATGCCCAAGGCATATTCATCCATATGATAGACGAAGTAAGACAAGGTAAAACCTTATACCTTGAGCAAATTTCAATGCCTGAGGCATATTCGTCCATATGATGGACGAAGTAAGACGTGCAAATCCATGACATGGACGAGGAAATGTATGGAGTATTTACAACTTGTTCATGCACCAAAAACGTTCTAGCGCATGGACGCCAAGAATGTACTAGCACATGGACGAGAAAAACATAAAGTCTTACCATTATTAAATGTCAAAATCAGCCAAACCTAAGGATGGGTAACGCTGATAATTACCATTTCATCTGGATAGACTACACTTAGTAAAATTCCAATAAAAAATGATTCAAGCATATATGTGAAATATAGACGAGCTGAACAAGGAATGCATATATAAGAGAAATAGCATTCATTCCAATTGTTTCAAAAGGGCGGACGAGAAACATCCAAACACCTTTACAAAATTAAAACTTAGTTTTATAAAAACTCGTCCTTAAACATGGACGAGCCTAATGTGCTTGGATTATATAAAAAAAAATTGGATGAAAACATAAAACATCGAAATATTTTTTAAACCGGGGCATCAACATTGGGGTCGTCTTGAGGCTGGGTCGTGGCATCGTCCTCTATATTGGCGTCCTTAGAGCCGAGGTGAAAGAGAGAGCTAATGGTGGCAGCATTCAAATTGAGTACAATGGAGCTAAAGTCTACATTGGGAAACTTTTCAATAGCGTCCATCCTAAAATCCTCAAACCCTGCATAGTTAGTATCCAAAACATCAGTGTATTGTTTAGATGCTTTGAATTCAGCCATTGCGTCTTCCTTTGCCTTGGAGAGAAGAATGCTATGCTCATCACTCTTTTTCTGCAAGTCTTCAAGACGAGCATCTTTTTCCACAGCACTAGCCATCAAATCCTCAACCAAAGTTTTCAACTCCCTCACCTCGTCTGTGGTTTGGCAGCCACTTCAGCCCATTACTTAGCCTCATCCTTCAACTCCTGAATCCTTGTTTCTAACAAGATCCTCGTCTTGTCCAACCCTGTGGTCTGTCTAGACGCTGCTATAAACTTTGACATGTCCTATTAAAACAAAAAAAAATAAAAAATAAAAAAAATAAAAACAAAACAACAAATAAAAGTAAAAATAAAAAATAAAAAAAATAAAAAAAAATAAAAAAAAAGAGAGAAGGAGAATGAAAATCTTTAGTCAAGACGAGGTATAAAATGTTACCTTGAAAAGGTCATGGACACCAGAGTGTTTAAAGTCTTTAAGGGACATGTCATAGCAAACGTTTATATCCTAGTCAGAAACAGCATTCTTGAAACGTTCCCAGGCCAAGTCTTCATTTTCAATAATGTTTGAAGGAACCTTGCGGGAAGGCTGAGACGAGGTTAATACAGTTGTTTTAGACGGTGGAGTCTTGGACGGGGTAGACTCAACAGGAGTAGACAAGTTAACATCAAAAACTTTGGCAGGCTGGTGGGATGACGAAATAGGCTTGACTGCTTAGGACGAGCCATGCTTGGTCTTCTTGCCACGTCTACTAGGAAGATTTTCCAAATCCAAGTTTTTGGATAGAGTCTTCCTCTTTTCTCCAGCCAATGGACAAGATTGAAGCTCAGGCTCAAGACGAGTCCCCTCAACACTTACTTTTTTTCCCTTGTTTCCTCTCATAGTTGCCATTCCTACAAAGAAAAAAGGGGAAGAGAGTTTTCTTTGGCACGAAAGAAAATAAAAATAAAAGATGTAAGGAATGTTTGGAGTTTGAAACTTACTTTTTCTTACAGTAATTTTGTGTACAAGTGCTATGTCAGATGGGTTAAGGCCTAACCCCCACTAGGCAAGTCGTCTAAGATTGACCAAGGAATGAAAATCCCTGTTTGTGTGTAGATGAGCCTTGTGGACGCGGTCACGATGCAGCTTTCTCAAGGAAGGTCGCCCAACGGCTGTAATGAAACAAGTGGAGGTTAAATAATAATAATAATAATAAATAAAAAAGAAGAGGGGGAAAGCTAAGGGACTTACCCTCAGGATGAAGGTTCCCTAGGTCCCCAGTAAAACGACTAAATGTATCCCAGCCAACGTCTACGGGATTTTCAGCCCAGAATCCAAAGACGAAGAAAAACTCCGTCTTCCATTTTCTATCAGACGAGGCCAAGGATTTCACCAGTCTACAATCTTTACCTTTGGCCTTGAATTGATAAAAGCCAGGGGATTGATGAATTTCTGAAGGTTTGTAACAGTAGAGAAACTCGTCCACAGTAATAGGACGGTCCACTCCAAACACTTCCCTCCACAAAATTTGCATAGAGATAATCAATCTCCATGCATTTGGGTTGAATTGACATACTCCTAAACCTAATCTAACTAACAATTCTCTGGTAAAGGCATTTAAAGGAAACCTAAGACCTCCTAAAAGGTAAGCCTCATATACACCTATCCCAAAATGGGGATTATAACACCACTCTCCAAGGACGGGCAATCTAGGATTAAACTCGTCTGGAATTTGGTACCATTCCCTAAGGTTGTTTAGTCTCTCCTCGTCCGTCTTAGAAGGAATATCTACAGCGCAACTATACACAGTTATCTCCGTCTTGTCCAAAGGACTAGACGAAGGGATGGAGGACGAGGTGCCTACCTGGGACCCTGAAGTTTTTCTAAGTTGTTTTTGTACTACTTCTAAAGGAAACCCAAGGACCCCTGAGACATATTCCTCGTCCGTGGTGTTTCCCCCACTACTGCTATTGGTGTCACTAGAGTTATCACTACTATCGTCATAATACTCATCTATAGCTTTCTCTGTACTATCGCTAAACGAGGAGATAGTTATTTGACATTTTTTGGAAAGAAAATCTTGGAAACCTAAAAGACGAGAAAAGAGGGAATATCTGGCTCTAGGATGAACTGAAACTATGGATGCGAGGAAACTCTTAGACGAGGCTCTAGACGATGAATATCAAAGAAGGAAAATCTCAGAAGTGTGGAGGGCAGTAGAGGCATTCCACTATTTATAGATGGCTGACCTAAGCATATGAAACGACACAACCAATCAAATAATGACACGTAGTCTTCGTCTCGAAAAAATGAATCGACGAGATTGGTCACCATTGAAATGATGACACGTGGCACACTAACACCAGTTACTCACCCAAGTAACACAAGGTCACCTCTTTCCCTTTAGACGACCCATATGGCCGAGGGGGCAACTGATGGTGTAATAAAAAATCCAAGTCCAAGGGTCACGTCTCGTCCATAAGTGTCATCCAAAGAGAAGGTGCATCGTGCTCGTCCATAATGACTTCGTCCATCAGTCCTTGAAGGACAGACAAGGTTGTTGTGTCCTGAGCACTTTGAGCCTTAAACGTGCGTATTTTCACCAGGTGTGAGAATAGATGAACCATTGTAAGCCAAGTCCAACTGTTGTGAAAGGCATACCCAAATAGTGTAACTTCCATGGTGAATCTTTTGTACTACTCAGCAATAGGGACGGTTATCAAATAAATAACCGTTGCCCACATGCTATATAAACGATCGCCAATAGGATGGTAAGACATTCAGATACTTCCAACTTTTTTGGAATTACAGAAAGACTAACTTTTCCATCGAAGGATTCTTGGCCGGCTTCAACTGGTATCCTCTGATTCTGTGTTTATTTTCTCAGGACTTACCACAAAATCATTAACATCCGAGACTTTCAGCCCACTAATATAACAGAATTTATCATCTTTATTTACGAATATGTGTACATATTTGGGAATATACTAACCCATTTAAACTAACATTTGTTTGATGAGTATTTTCTTTGGGTTTTAGATTTGTTTATGTGCAGGAAGTGGTAAAGTATTTCTCTAGTAAAAATGAAGAGTAGTCATTAACACGGCAGAAGGCTTTAAAGCATAGCAGATAGCTTTAAAGCACAACAGAAAGTTTTAATGCACAACAAACAGCTCAATTGCACAACAGAAGGCTTTATGCCAAGAAGCTTTACTGCATAGCAGACAGCTTCACTGCATAGCAGAAAGTTTTACTGCACGGCAGAAAGTTTTGCTGCACAGCAGAAAAGTCAAACCTGTGGCAGAAACCGGAGAAAAGTTCCTCTTGCGATAGAAACGTCAATCCTGCGGCAGAAGCCGGTAGCGGCAGAAAAAGAAAAGCCTTCTGCGGCAGAAACAGAGGATAAGCCTAATTTGTTGCATCTTCCCTCGGACTTGGACTCAATGTTTGCGCACAATCCAGACCAAATTGAGTTGCAGTTGGACCGGTCTCAACTCCCTTACTCAGAATATTTGGACCTAGTACCGCAGGAGGCAGCCCAACCCAATATAACAAAAAGGCCCACCACATTAAAGAAAGTATTCAAAACGTCACAACGGTACCATAGTAGAATTCTATGGCGGAATATCATAGTAGTGTTACACAGGACAATACTATAGCAGAATTCTGTGGTAGAATACAACAACGTTACAGCAGGATAGTGCCATAGCAGAATTCTATAACAGAATACAGCAATGTTATAGTAGGACAATGCTGTAGCAGAATTCTATGGCAAAACACAACAATGTTAAAATAGAGCAATATCATGAGCAAAATGCTATGGTAGAATATTGTAGCAGAATGTTATGGTAGAATACCACAATACCATAACAGAGTTCAATAGCATTGCATCAAAATGCAATGGCAAAATATCACTGCAACATCATGGAGTTCTACAACATAAATATCATGAGACTCTACAATAGAAGGCCTTTACAATACTTGGTCCTATCCTGTAAATGCCACTTGTTTTCCTTGTCATGCATGTGAGACATGTGGCAAGCTACTTATTCAAACATGCAAAACCAAAAGTTCCACCACTTTATGCTCTCATTTATTTCAAGGAAGCACTAGAAGCTTTCTAAACTCTCTCCATCTCTACCTTTAGGTCCAGCACTTAAAGTAGAAAAATCCCTTCATTCCCTCACAAGGTTTCAATCATTTTTTTTTTAATGCTAGTGATTCTAGCTCTACTTCCACTGAAGAACCAAAAGCTAGAAACAAAAAAAAAAAAAAAAAAAAATCTTTGAGCCTTAAATGTGCGTATTTTCACTAGGTGTGAGAATAGACGAACCATTGTAAGCCAAGTCCAACCGTTGTGAAAGGCATACCCAAATAATGTAACTTCCATGGCAGTTATGGAATTTATCTCCGAATCTTTCATACTACTCAGCAATAGGAACGATTATCAAATAAGTAACCATTGCCCACATGCTATATAAATGATCGCCAACAGGATGGTAAGACATTCATATACTTCCAACTTTTTTGGAATTACAGAAAGACTAACTTTGCCATCGGAGGATTCTTGGCCGGCTTCCACCGGTCTCCTTTAATTCTGTGTTTACTTTCTTAGGACTTACTATAAAATTATCAACATCTGAGACTTTCAACCCACTTATATAACAGAATGCATCAAATATTTTATGTTAGGGAGGTAACACCTTAAGAAGACTCCAATTGAATAATAATAATACACCATATAAGGACATGTTTATGTATTTTAATCATAATTGTATTTTTTTTTAATTATATGTCACCCTTCCTTTGTTTATCTCCGTATTATCATTTTATTTGGAAGTCAATGGATTTTTTATTGGGTAAATTTAAATAAAAGAATATATATTGTAGGGGCGTTGCCCTTGGTTCTCTGGATTAAGACACTAAGCAAAACACGTGTTACAATTAATTTGCGATGTGGGTTGGTGTTGAGCCACAATGGGAAGTTTGGATAAAAACACGTAAATATACCAAAATCTCTTTTATTAATTTCAGTCTCATATGTTTCATGCCCCCTCTTTGAGTCTTCTTTCCTTCCTTTTATATGAGTCATCTTGTACTTTTTCATCTTTTGTCCCAGTCCACCTGGATTGCCTTTAGTCTTATCAGGCTCTTCTTTTTATGGCTTTTCATCATGAATGGAGACTTCTGAGGTATTCTTCACCGTCCAGACTCTTTTTTTGCAGGGTTTTCATCATGAATGAAGACTTCTAGGGCTTCTCTTACTGTTCAGGCTTGTCCTTCTGCATTGAATGTAGTGATGTCAGGCAGGCGACCTATATCGATGTGGAGGCAGTTATGGAATCACCAAGAACCTTTAGAAGACTACCTTGGAGAAGTTTGGCCTTTTTGCAACTTATCTTGGTAGCTTAGATATACCTCAGAGGTGACCTCAGCGTGTTGCCTGGGTGGATGTTGGGGACCTCACTGAGGATTTGAGGTTTTGTGTTGATTAAGAAGTGGGTTGGCCATCACGAGATTTATCCCCATTGCTTGGGCTAATACTCCAGTTGGGCCCCGTGTTTACATTTATTATAACTAGGCCCAATACTTGTTTAGCATTCGCCCCACTACATATATGTGTGTGTGTGTGTGTGCGCATAACTCATATTAATACTCAATCAAAATAAATACAATTATCATCGAAAACAAAGCACAAAATGTTTATTATATATATATAATATATGTATATGTATAACTCATATTAATTCCTCAATCAAATAAATACAATTATCATCGAAAACAAAGCACAAAATGTTTATTACGCTTAATATCTTTAGTTTGATACGTATTTGGCTTAACTATGCTCTTTCTTCAAGTATCTTTTTCTCTCAAAATTGCTTGAGACTTATGCTTTTTAATCCAATCGCAGATTTTATGCTAATAATACCTATCCTATTTTTTTCTCTTAACTTTTGTTTGGTAAGTTGCGATTAGTTTTCGATGAAATCTTTAATACTGTCAAGAAAAATTCATGATTTATTCTTTTTAAAAAATCTAAAAATTGATAAATATCATATAAGTCTTGTAGTATAAACCCTTCGATTCAAATACTGAAATTATTGGATCGCTACAAAAAATTGATAAAGATCATCACGTAAGTCCTGTATGATAGGAATTGAAATTGCATTTATTATGATTTTTTGTTGTTTCAAATCAAATAAATCATTTTTTTTTAATATATATTGGAGCAAAAAAGGACCAACGAGGTACTAACCAAGCCAAGCTATAGAAGTAAAAAAGAAATGGCCATTTTTCAAGCCTAGCTATTTTCTTCTTCTTTTTTGTGTGTAATATAACCTAGTAATTATCCTTCTTCAATTGGGGGAGATAGCTGAGTGGGACTTTTTCTTGAATTCAAACACCAATTGATCTTAGTCAATTAAATTACAAACTCAAGCATCTTCAAGTAGGAGTTGCCGAGGAGAAATAGTATTATTAGATTCTCCTAGATTTCCATTGATCTTCCCAGATTCCCACCTGATTCCCATTACCAAATCTCCATGTTGATCCCAATTGAATAATATGATGTGCTTGAGCTATTCATCGCCAAGCTAATGAAACGTGGTTAGGAACAGTAGTCTAAAGCATTGAAAAGGATGGGAAATATTTTGCCTTAAAAACTCTACAAAGTAGAGAGTTTGTTTTATGAATTAACCTCCATTCATGTTTAGTCAACAAAACAAAATTAAATTTCTTCAGATCCCAGAAATCGATACCACCCTCTTGTTTTAGTTTGCACAAATTACTTCATCTCATCTAGTGAATTTTCCTCTTATTGTCTTTTTAACCCACCAAATTTGCCCAACCATGGTATTCAAATCTGTACATAAACTATTCGACAATAGAAAACAACTCATAGAATACACTGAAATAGCTTAAACCACCACTTTTATCAGAATTCTATTTCCTACCTCGGTTAATAACTTCCCTTCCCAACCTTAAATAAAAGGATTTTTTAATTAAACTTTTATATATTATAATCTAATAATTATTATTGAAATATATATCATACATAAATATATTTATTGATTTTTTTCATACATTACATGCCAGGGACAGACCTAGGTGGGGCCCAAGGGGGCCCGGGCCCAGGTCCTATTTTTTTTATTTTTAATAGTTATTACATATTTCACATTTTAGTTAGCCCCCTTCCAAAACCTTAGAGCCCCCTTATCCCCAATCAGCCTAACTAGCCAAACTCAAATAGCAACTATCAAACTCAAAACTTAACAAAAACAATAAAAACAGTCATAATGGTGATTGTATTTTAGCAAAAAAAAAAAAAAAAACAACTATTTTACCACCAAAGAACCAAAAAATCATGTATTATTGAAGAAACTAAAGTTAAATTTTTTCAACTACAGTAAACTAGTATAAATACTAGTTGATTGTAGTAAATTGTTAAAAATAAAATACAATATTTTATTAAGATTATATCTCTTCCTTCAATTAAAAAACTCAAATTCTCTTTCTTCATTTATTATTTAATGAGTTGTTTATATTATTTTAAATGAAGTGATAAAAGATATAGAACATTTGATATTTGATGTATTGTAAATTGGGGTGATAAAATAGATAAAGTAGTTTTTTGAGATGTTAAAATTTAAAATTTTTAGTACCACCACTGTGAATGCTCTAAATTATAAAAAAAATAAAAAAATATTTAAAAAAAAAAAAAACCTAGCCAAACTAGTATTAAAAAAAAAAAGTAGATGATTGCATTTTTATGTATTTAAAAATAACGATTTTGTGTATTTATAATTTTTTAATACTATATAGATGTCTATTTAAATTTTTTTTTTCTTTATACTTCTATTCCCGCTAGTTTAAAATTCTGAGTCCATCCCTTATTACATGCTAGCAAACATATAAAAGTAACTTTTAATCAACAATATTTTGATATTGGTAGACATCAAAATGGTTTTTTGTACACTTGTACATATCCTTTGAGAAAAATGTTAAAAACTAGTTTATTTAAAAAAAATAAAATAAAAAAATTGAAATGCACACTTAAACTAAACCGATATATAATGAGTTTTTTTTTTTTTTAAATAAAGAAGGAGCAATGGGAATTAGTTAAAATTGGCATATATATTTTTATCTATGTAGCGTTGTCGTAAAGCTCAAAGAAATTCGCAAAAGAAGACAGTTAGGTGAGGTGTTTTCCTCCATTTTATTTTATTTTTTTAATTTTTCTCTTTTAACCCCGAAAGAAAAGAAAAGAGACACAGAAGAGAATCGAAGCAAAAATTGGGGAATTGACAAAGCTCCGTTTAGCAATCACCGCATACGCATAGCATAGCCTAGTCACGTTGACGTTACCCCAATTTTTCCACCATTCCACACTTAACGTGGATCAAACTCTTCTCACACGCCACCTCTCCTTTCTCTTCCGATCCGATCACCAAAAGCCTTAGCTATCACAAAACCCCATCAAAAATTTTCAGTTCTTTCAGGGAAAAAAGAAAAGACTAATAAATGTTCATCGTCATCGTCATCATCAACTTATAGCATATATAAATTGAGAAATTGAGAAAGAGAGATAAAGAAAGATCAGAGGATGCAGAGACGGAGTCCTCCGAAGCACAGACACGATGGGACTTCGCCGCTTCCTCTGGGAATGGATTGGAGTCCTCCTCCTCGCAAATGGGTATTCTTCTTTTTTCTCTTGCTGAATCGGAGAATTTTTTAATTTCACTTTCTATGATATTGGACATTGAAACTTCAGTCACTAGTTCCATAAATTGCACTGTAATTCAATCGTGGTGGTAAAAAAAAATATTTCAGTTTCTAATTTGGGTTCTTTTCTTTTTTTTATGATTATAGCTTGCAATTCTTGTTTTTATGGATTTAGTGCATGCGTGCTAGTCATTATGATTTATAGGGTGTAACACTAAATTGAGTATGAAAAATCCTAAGAATTAATCTCAAATTCTAGTGCATGTGTTGCATCTTTGGTTAAATTAAATTCTTTCTTTATTTTTTTTTTTTTAAATTTATTATAAGAATTATAATGCACTGGCATTGTGCCGAAATTGAGTGTTGCTTAGCCGTATATTTGATCAAAAGTGTATGAATAACATTTTGATAGGGTTTAAGGCCGAAGGAGGAATAAATGTTGCTGAGAATTTAGTGGAATTGTGATGAAATGAAATGGGATTATTGGAATTAGTATGTTGAGAGAAAATCAGAGTCTTTGTTAAGTCTTGGTTGATTTTGATGTGTTCTTTTCTTAGCGGACTAGGAAGTGGACGCTATTACTGAGAAATGGGTTCTCATGTTGGAAGATTACTTGAGGAACAAATGTCATGTTACGGTTCTTGATTTCTTTTTTGGCCGGATTTCAGTGGTCTTGTGATGAGGGTTGTGGCTTAGTAGTTGTTCCATGGGCTTCTTTGATGAAGGTGTTTGAGTGGCACTGTTGTCCAACTTCAGTTATTGGTTGTGGTCTTCCTTGCTGGTCTAATTATACAATTGCACCTATCTTTCTTTTTGTGTATAATGCCTTATCTTTCGTTCTTCATTTTTTTTTTTTAAGTGGTTGAAAAAATGGCTATTTAAATTATTCATTCTTCATATTTAAAAACTTATTTTTCGCTCCTATTAAAGAAAAGACCATTTATATGATTTTTGTGGCATTTTAATAAGGTACATCTTGATTAAAATACTGTTACACCATTCCTGTTGATGCTTCTACAAAGTTAACAAAGACCATTCAACACAATTAAACTTCTGCTTTCAAAAGCACTTTAACGCAAGTAATAAAAGAAGAACTACAAGTTATCAGTGTATAACTCTTGGATCCAAATCACTTACTAAATGTTTTGAATTGTGAATCCCCACTATTCTCTATCCAATTTCAGGACAAAGGCATGATTATTTCAATTAAATTTTTTTTCTTTATTTTATGAGTATTATTTCGATTAACTTTGAAGGTATCTATTTGCTATCTTGTCATTTGCCTATGTTTGAGGGATGGCTGATGCAAAATATGTCGTGCAACCATCTTTTATTGACATTCTTGCAGTTATGTGCTATTTACAATTACTCTCATTCTTATATATATAGGGTTGGGTTCAAGTTACACCTAGTGTAACGCTAAGCAATGTTATATTACCCAATAACTTGTTATTGAATTCAAATTTCGAAAATTCCACTGTTAGATTGCATGTTCTATGTCTTCTTAACACGTGCCAATTTTCATGTCGATCCATAAACTCATTTTTTATGCATTATTTTAAATTATAAAAACTTGAATTGAAACAATTGATTGATGAGACGACTATTGATTTTTTATCATCTTGAAATTTTGTAAGCATGGAGAATATACGAAGATAATGTAGTCCAATGGTAGATTTGTCAAAATTCGCATTTAATTAAAAAATATTACCGAGTGGTGTAACATTGCTTAAAGTTACACCATGTGTAACTTGAATCCAACCCATATATATATATATATATATATATTTATATAGTGTATAGGAGAGGTAATTGGTTAGCAACCTTACCTTTAATTTTTGGAGAGGCTAATTGTTTGTCTTAAACTCACAACACATTTGCTTCGCAAAGGGCAAATGATAAAATAAAAAAGTATTGAGCAGTTATATGATTTTGGAAGGGCAAATGCATTTGCCAAAATAAAAAGTTCAACTCACCATTAAGTTTAATTTATGAAAATGCAGTTTACATGATGCAATTTCGCAATATTTTTCAGAAGGCCTCTTCACTCAAAAGTACAAGCATGTTTTTCTGAACAGCTGTATATCTACTTCTCTAGACCCCTAAAACTAAAAAAATGTGATTGTTTCATTGATTATTTGATGTAGGATTTTTAAAAGTTTAACACTAAATTATAGTTCTTAATGAGATCTTGAAGGGTTCTTGAATAGGGCTTGACTAACTCTTGAATGAGTTTGACGACTTTTTGGTGTTAAAATAATGAATATAATGAGATATAAAGTGAGACAAACCCTATGCAATCACAACTAGGTTTCCTAAGCAATAACACCCTCAAAGCTTAAAATATGCTTTTGGAATTCTATTAAATTCAACATTCTTATTTCTATCTTTTTATTGAATATACGACTCCTGTATGGGCTATTAACAATATTTCTCTTAGAAGGATTATGACTCCTATATAACCTTTTCCTAGAAAGGTTAGGACTAAATTAATTCTTCTAAATCAACAGAAAAATGACTCAAAACATAAAATAAGATTCATGGGCCTCCAGTACAGCCTATTATAGCCCATTCCAGAAAATCTTGAAATTGCCAAACTACCCCCATTTTAACAAAACTTCATTGAAACAGAACCAGAAACTTTCTAACCTAAAAGAAGTTAATACTAAAATTCAATAATAATTAAAGTGGCTTATGGAAGGTGCCAAGAAAGCCCTAGGTTGATACTAGACGACAATTCTGGAATCTTTTGGTATTTAATCTTCTTTATCTTTTTTTTCTCTGTTTTTCTTTGCACTCTTTACTGTTTGCATCATTATGAACCTCTGAAACCTGCATTAGCTGAATTGTTGTGACCTCTACAAATTATCTTTGAATTATCAGTTTTTATCCCCTAAAGTTCATATCTTTCTTGCAGAATGGACGAGACACAGTGTGGCCACATGATCCTCACACAGGATGGAGTTACTGTGTCACAATACCTTCCTGGGTTGTCCGTCCAAAATCAAGAGATTCAGATCCCGTAGTGGTACTCAAATTAATGACTCTTCAGTGTTAATTTATTCTCAGGGTTAGATGCTGTTTTTATACCATATATCAGGATTTGATTTAAAAATATGTCAACTTTACTTGTGATAAACCATATATATAGATAAACTTAAACCTCAGAAACATTCTTCTGGGTGGTGGAGGTGCCATTTGTCCCAAAGGCCATTGGCTTTGATATTTTCTGATTTAATAATTTATTTCAAAATTTCTACTAGAATATCGGCATTCCATATTCATGGTCACACTTTCTATTTTAGAAAATTTGTGTAATCTTAAAATTGACAAAGTCAACCATTGAATGAAACAGGCCAATGGAAATTAGAGGGCTTGTGCTGACAATGTTCATTCCAATAGTAGAAGTCACTTTGGTGTAGAAATAAAAGTGCCTTGTCACTAATCATAATTAGTTAAAAAATACTCAACCTCTGAAATATAATCAACCAAAAGAAATAAATATAAATATTTAACAAGCTCTATATTGATCTGTAAAGATGTCAAATGTACCGTTTATGAGTCACATTGCTTATTTATTTAATCCATTCTTTAGCAGCTCAACTTGAGGGCCAATTTATTTATAATTATTTTGGTTTTATTGGTTGGGTGTTGCTCTTTTTTCTCAAAGTACTGTTTACATTCTTGTTGGCTTCATAATAATTTTAACAGATGCTCCCCTAATTTAGCTTTTGTTTCTTTTATTTTTTATTTTTTTAATTGTTGCTAGGTTTTTTTAAATGTGGAAAGTAGACTCTAGAGAGGTGGCTTTTACATTGATTATACTTGTCATTTTTATGGACTTGCATTGCTTTTTATAAACATTTTAGGTGTTCGATTTTAACATTCTTAAGGGACAGTTTTACAGGGTTCAGGTTGGTGTACAATCACCAGAAGGAGTTACAACAACACGTGGTGTATTAAGAAGGTTTAATGATTTTTTGAAGTTATTCACTGTGGTAAGCCTCTGCATTTGCCTTGCAATTTGGTGCAGTATGAATTTCCTTTTACATATGGATTAAGGAACTGAACCATATCATGAGAACTTAGTTGTTCTTGGAGCATTTTATGGAAAAAAGTCATTTCGGTTTTGTTGTTTCAATAATACTGAATTTAACGATGTTTTTATCTTCCTACTGGCTGTCTTTTGCAGCTTAAAAGGGCATTTCCTAAGAAGAACCTACCACCATCTCCACCCAAGGGACTGTTGCGGATGAAAACCCGAGCACTATTAGAAGAGGTAGTCAATGTGTTCCTTAATCATACTTGCGTTAGTTGTACTGTCATTTATGTACCTGTAGGTCACATCTTCCTCAGATATCCACTTTATGTTTCACTAATCATTGCTAGAAGCATTTCATTATTTGTTGCACAGAGACAGACGTGTTCCTAAACAACTCCAAGAGCATTTGAAATTGAGATTTAAAAGCTAGCAAATTGATACAATGATATGATATAAATCCAGATCAGTAATGTCAAAATAAGCACTCCAAGCAAGGTTCATTGCCCCATTGCTTTATTGTTGTTTACAACACAGATCAAAAGTAATACTAGCTCTTTAAACAAGAAGGTTTAGCAATTGCTTTCCAGGACAAAAACATGTGCTACGTGTTTATTTCTTCTTGTATTTTCTCGGAACTTCATTTTAACCCAAAACGAGGCTACTGGACTATTTCAATTATATTTGAGGATTTATGTAAAGTACACCAATGAGCTCTAGCTCAACTTGCATCTTCTCTCCTTATATGTTCTAGGTGGAGGGTGAGGTCATGGGTTTAAGACTCATTGGGTGCATAACTTACCAATATTAAAATTAAAAAAAAAAGGATTTATGTAAATTATGCTCTTTCTTTTTAAATTCTGAAATCTAATATGCTGGAAATTAGAAATTCATTCTTTTTGTTTTATTGCCATCTGAACAACATATGAAACTTCAAATTTGAGGTTGGGCTTTGTTCATTCTTGGAAGTTCAGAAACTCTGTTGAGAGTTGGATTAAACAGCATTGTTTGCAATCTTCACACACAGGTAACTGATATTCTTAAAAGACTTACTTCTGTTGCAGAGAAGGTGCTCTTTGGAGGAGTGGATGATAAAGCTTCTGTCTGATATTGATATAGCAAGAAGCGTTGCAGTGGCATCTTTTCTTGAACTAGAAGCTGCTGCTAGATTTTGTATGTACATTTCTACTGCTAGTGCAAAGAAAATATTATCTTGTGCCATATGTATGTTTATATGTATACACAGATATTCTGATTTGGGGATATTTTCTAAAATCTCGTATCTTTCAGCCTAAACTTTTAAATAAGAACTTATTTTGTTCTTGGAATTACCTAGAGTTAAACATTTCAATTTATGTCAAAATGCTTTTCAGCATTCCAAGATGTAAATCAGCAAAATTCAGAAGCAAGTCCTGCTTCCAATAGCACGGTTTCTTCAATTCAATCGATACCCAATTCAAGCTTGCCTATTGTTGCTGGCAGTTCATCATTCACATCAGATTACGGTAGTGATACAGCTTATGAGACATCTGAGCTAGGAACACCGAGGCTAGGAAGGGATGACAATTCTGAAATTGGTTTGGAGGATCTAACATTGGACGAAGATTTGACAAGTCCAATAGAAAAGCTTGTAAAGTATGGCATGTCCAATATTGATGAGGGACTGTTTATGGGCCAGACAATTCTAGAGCAGTTGGAAGGCCTACCTAGGCATAAAATGAATGACAGGCATCTCAATAATGTTATAGAAAAGGATAAATATAATGGGAATTCTTCCAAAGCTTCATTTTTGGTTGGGAATGGGATGGAACTTTTCTCAGGGCCAGAACATGGTAAGGTAATTGATCATGTTCGCAAGCTCTCAAATGAGAGTTTTGGAAGTGACGTAAGTTCTCTGAGAGGTAGTGAAATGTCTAACTCTGGGATTCCAAATTCATCCGGTGATGGATCTCTTGACCTTCCTGGAGGTGCTGAGGGTTCTACTAGGATGGAAATTCTTGGCAACACAGACTTTCAGTTTCCAGGTGATGCTCAAGTAGTTCTTCCAATGGATCAGCGCCATAAATTGAACAGGGTTCTTTTCACAATGCAGCGAAGATTAGTCACGGCCAAAACAGACACGGAAGACCTAATAGCAAGGTTAAATCAAGAAATAGCTGTCAAAGACTACCTTGCTACAAAGGTATGTTTATTCATCCTATCCAGAAGTTACCTGTTCTGTCTGACTCGTTTAATTTGAGCTATAAATAAAATTAATTGTCATATCTAGCTTGATTATAAATCAAATATACCATAGTGTACTGATCAAAGATGCATCTTCAGACATTGGTATAAGTCAGATGCTCCTCACCCTTAAAAATAATGTGTGTTTTGAGATTTAGGATCATAAAAAGACTTTTGGAGAGTTTGACACCTCCTTTGTTTGGTCAATTTTATGTCTTCATTGGTAGGTGTTCTAAGTTCAATTTGACTTTAAATTTCCTAAGATAAATTTTATCACTTATTGGATAGTAACTCTTGTCCATGACAGGGCTAGAATTACCCCCCACTGTTTGCTGGGGCAAAAAATTTTCATGTAGTAGTTTTACTTGTCCTGAGGGTAGGGGGTGGGGGAACATTTAAACCTGTTATATTCATTCAATGCTGTGTGAGAGTTTCTTATTCTACATGACCTATTATATTTCAATACCTCACCCATATCCCCCCACTACACAATGACTAGCAGTCAGCAGCTTTTTCTTGATGAGACTCACCTTCCTAATACTGTTAAATTTAATTTATAAATTAATTAGCCTGGATTATGCACTGTAGTTTTAGTGGATTTTATTTCTGTGCAAGAACGTAATGGCCGTTGCCCATACAAAGTTCTAAAATTTTCAAATATCATTTACCGTTTAGAATTTTCTTCTTATAGACCTGGTAAATCTTTGAGTATTACACATACAGATGTTATTCTGTTACCATAAGTAAACGGATTTGCTCAGGTCAAGGATTTGGAAGGTGAACTTGAAACTACGAAACAGAAAAGTAAAGAAAATCTGCAGCAAGCTCTTTTGATGGAGAGGGAAAGGAATACACAAATGCAGTGGGATATGGAGGAACTTCGGCGAAAGTCGATGGAAATGGAGTTGAAATTGAAGTCCAAACAGGTCATATATCTTAGTACAACTCTTGTCTACTTTAATTTATATTTTTCCCTTATCTTATTTAATTTATATCTTTCACTTAATTATTGTTATTCCATTAATGATATGTGGAATGATACTAGGATGAAAAGTCATGTACAGAGTCAGGAAAAGAATGTACTGTTCAAGAGAAAGATGTGCTGCTGCAGGAATTGGATGCTAGTAAAGAGCAGCTTGAAAAGTTGTTGAAGCGATATGAAGAGCTAGAAGCAAAATCAAAAGCAGATATTAAAGTTCTTATTAAAGAAGTTAAATCTCTCCGAAGTTCTCAAACCGAATTGAAGCAGGAGCTTAGTCAAACACACAAAGAAAAGTCTGAGGCTGAGGTAGTTTTTTTTTTAATCCACTTAAATGTATTTTGCATATCAAATTCCTTTTAAATCAAGTTACCCTTTTTACATAGGGCTACTTCTTAATTAATATTGGCATGCAGGAAGCCAAAGCAAAAGACATGAGTAATGTAGTAACATATTGTTTCCTTTTTAAATGTGGATTGGAAAGAAGCATTAGAATTATTTGAATTAATGTAACAATGCCTTCCAAATCATTCCATGAAAATTTTCATCTTGATTTATTGAAGATTAATTAAATTGTGCAATGAACAACCTATCCCATGATGCTGATAATTTGTTATTTAAAAAAAAAAAAAAAAAAAAAGAAATTCATTCAACAGGAAAGACAAATGAGAGAGCATGCAAAAGCTTCTAGGGAAAAACTGCTGCATGAATGCCATATTCTTCACAATCGGCTTCAAGAATGCAACACCAATTTACTTGCAGACGATGAAGATAACTTTGTTGCAGATTCTTCATCACTTGCAGATGCTTTAGATTTGTTGGCTACAAGTGATGACCGTATTGGCCTCCTACTTTCAGAGGTACCTTCTATGTTTTCTTAGAGTCCTTTTTTTATTGCATTCTATTTTTCATGTTTTCTTGATTTTCAACTTGTGTCCAGAGCTTCTTTCCTTGATTAACATCATGATTACTTGACCGAATTTAGTGTGTCACCATTTAAGCTACCAAAACTGGAATCCTGAGTTGGCACTTTCTCTCTTTTGATAGTGGATAAATAGAGTGAAGAACTTTAAAATGGCTAGTGTCATTCAGTGTTTTGGTTACAATTGTTAATTGTATGATTCACTAGTTTATGTGTTTGGAACAGTTTTGGGTTTGAGCATGCTTGTCAAACAGGTTGTGCCCATTAAACATGGAAGTAGCCTAAGTACATGCCATTCACCTTATGAACTAGACTACGAATGCTGAATTTTTCACTTTCCAGGAAAGTCATAAACATATCTTGAATGCCAAGTTAGTGTTATATGTAACCCGGAGTATTTTTAGTTGAACATTCAGTATTAACTTTTATTGGTTTAAATTGTCATGTTCTGTCTTCATTGCTATGATTGATGAAAGATGTTCATGAGTTATTGATTAAAAAAATTTCTCACATTGCTTTGTCAACTCTACCTTACATGGACATTTCCCCTGATAAATGATCAGGCACAACTCCTAACTGAAAACAATGAACCTACTGCTTCCGGTGTTGATGAGAGTCATGACATCAATGATGCAGCAATAGATGATGAGTTAAGGAAGATGCTAGCAGATGTCTTCATCGATAATGCTAGATTAAGAAAACAGGTGAATTCTGTTACACGGCGTGCTCTCAGAGTGGACATAATATCTAACAAGAAAGAAGATGAGGAGGCTCCTTCAGGAAAAATTGTAGTTAATACGTCTGTATTGTAAATTTCCCCCTTCAATGATGATCTGCTATTTTATATGGCTAATCTCACTAATGTAACAGTTAATTTTGAGGTCCTATATACAAGTCTTCTGAAAACGGACTTGCATATTACTATTGTATTCTTCTTACTTTAATAATGAAAAAGAAAAAAAAGGTGAAAGGAGAACCATATATATGGTATTAGTTTCTTGGGGTGTAATAAATTGAAAACAAAGAGAGAAGCTAAATAAAGAAATGAATGGTTGTTGCTTGTTGCTTGTTGCTTGTTGCTTGGTGGACCTAGAAAAATTTGTCACAACACGGCCAAATTTCTTTTAGGGATGAAAAGTTAAAGCCTCAAAACTCGGCAATGAACACAATCTCGACTAGTGCCGTGAAGGAGCCTGCGTTTGGTGGTGGTATGTTCATATGAGTCACTGGGCTTCCTCGTAGAACAGCCTCCATTAGTTTTTCTCAGTTTCATCACTGAACTTTGTCTGACAAGATCTCGGAGCCGTGCACAGCAGTGAGATCTGGGTTTTCCTTTTCTAAGTATTTTTGCAAATTAAAATAAAATTTAAAAAGTAGAATCTTAAATGTCAATTTGAAAAACTGAGGTGGAATCATTATTTAAAGGTTTTTTTTAAGTGGATTGGTGACATGGTTTGATCTAAACCATTTATTTTAAAATGAAAAGACAGGATTGAAAGAACTCCATGTGGCAGAGTTCTTAGAGGATTTATAGATTCTTAGAGGATTTTGATCCGTAACGATGGGGCTTGGTTAAATCAATCTAATCAGATAAAAGTGGGAGCAGTGGTTAGTGGGACAAGAATGAATACTTTGTAATGTCAGTGGCTAAAAAAAAAAAAAAAAAAAAAAAAAAAACCCAAACTTTTAGGGTAAAAAATATGCTATAGTCTTTTTTATTTTATGTATGGAAATTCAAGGTATCAATCCTCGTGCGATCATGCCTAAACAGCGTTGTGGTTATGCTCTCTACCATTTGAGCTACGTTCCATATATATTGAAACGTCTTAATGGACAACACTTAGCACTTATATTACTAATAAAAATGTATGAAATTAAATTATATAGGAACATGTCACATTATTATATTACTAAAATATAAATGCATCTAATTACACATGATAACATTTTAATAGAAACTATATTTCAAGTTTTAAGTAAAATGTTAATATGGCGTGATTAGATATGGTAGAATGTATTAAACCCCAAGAGGTTGGCTAAGTGGTTTCTAAAGTCTCATGATATCTATGACATCCTAGATTCAAAACCTCATTTTGGGGCCACCCCAAAGGATTCCTTTCTGTAATAACCCGATGTGTATAGGACAGAGGACTACACATGCCCAACTCAGATACTCAAAAAGGTCGAGATATATAT
Source organism: Quercus suber (assembly GCF_002906115.3). Taxonomy (NCBI): domain Eukaryota; kingdom Viridiplantae; phylum Streptophyta; class Magnoliopsida; order Fagales; family Fagaceae; genus Quercus; species Quercus suber. The sequence goes on along the minus strand of NW_027069853.1, from coordinate 358,077 downwards.
ATGTGATAGAATGTATTGATTTTTAAATAAAAGACTGATGTGACAATTTCTTATTAGATGATATAAAATATAGATTTTACACTCAAATCCTTACCAAATTCATACTCAAAATGTATTTATATAGGTGACATTTTGTAATGGATTACTTTAATATGCTATTTAAAGGACTAGATTACTAATAGAAATAGACAGTGAGACCAATATAAAACACAATCAAACATTAAGGTTTAAAATGAAAACTTTGTAACATAAATGGCAAAAATGAAAACACCCAAAATTTATAGGATAAAAATTATGCTTTAGGCTGCGTTTGGTTCAATGTAAATCAAGTTCCGAGTGTAAAATGAATGCAGGGGAAAATATTTTCATGAAAAGAAAATATTTTCAAGTGTTTGGTTGTGTGGGGGGAAAAGGGCCCAGCCCAACATAATGGGCCGAAAGCCCATAGAAGAGCTATTTTGCGACCGAGAAGAAGAAGATGGAAAAGGCAGGGCCCATCTGGAAGTGGGACCCTCAGAAGGGAGAATTATTACAATCCGAAAAGGATATCTCCTGTCTGAAGAGGTTGTAATCCTCTGACGCAAATATTATAAATTAATTGAGTGTGTGAAAGGCCAAAATGACCTTCCGAGGACTCCACCTGATCAAGATAAGCTTTGAGTATGCCGGGAAACGATAAGGATGGAGAAATATCTAAAGAGAAAGCTGTGACTACCGTATTTAATACACTACAGCAATTTTTCTGACCGCATTTATGTGGAGAAGACCCCTAAACAGTGCATCCTAACCTACCGCCACTCACACAGAGCTAAAAGAAGATGCTTGACGTGACAGGTACTCAAGCAAACTCATGGATGAGGAACAAGTGGACGATGGAGATGAGGAGAAGGGTGGTTATATAAAGGAAAGAAGCACCAAACGAAGAGGTAGAGGAGGAACAAAAGAGAAAGAGAGAGAACTGAATTGTAACCCTAATGTGGCGTTTGGTACAGGGGAATCCACATTATTTCTGGCATCCAGATTCCTAGGAATGTGATTCCTAGGAATCACATTCCTAAGAATGTAGCTATTCCTATGTTTGGTTTATTTCAAGGAATCTTAAATGAATTATTTATTTTTCCAATTTTATCCTTAGATTTGAATGTGAACTACCAAGTCATTTAAAAAAAATGGTTAAAATTGTCAATTTATAAAACATACAATTTCCTTTAAGTTTGGGAATCTGGATTCCCACCTGTTTTAAAGGGAATTCACATTCCCACTGAGAGGGGTTTAAGGGAGGAATCCAGATTTCCCTGGCATCTGATTCCCTAGCATGATTTACAACCAAACATGGAAATCTTTAAACATTCCTAGAATCCTAAAACATTACCCTGTACCAAACGCCACATAAGACCTTTGTTCATCACATAAACAATAACATAGCTCTTCGAATTTTCAGGTTTTACGTGTAAATTCGTGTTGGCTTGTGTTTGAAAGTTGTGATCCGTTGCTATCAATCCAATACTTAACCTAGGTTTTTTGCCCATACTCTACAAAATTTATTGTTTTGGGCCTGGGCCACAAATCCCAACCCTACAGGTTGCATTTCAAAAAATGTTTTGGAAAATATTTTCTAGTGTTTGGTTGTGTTCTCGAAAATGCTCTAAAAAACTCATTTTTATCATGTTTCTCACATTTTCTTAGGATCCAAACATATATTATTACAGAGAATCAAAATATATAAACAATCAAAGAAACAAAAATCAAAACAAAAAAAAAAAAGCAAAAAAGCAATGAAGCGTGAGAGAGGGACTTAAGTGACAGAGAGAGAGAGAGAGATCGACGGCGGCCAGTGGGGGTTTGAGAAATGGGTTTAAGGATTGGGTTCTTCGGAGTGGTGGGTTCGTCGAAATGGGTTTGAGGAATGGGTTTTTTGGGTTTCTGAGTTTTGAGTTGAGTTTGAACAAGAAAAAATGAAGGGGACGATGAAGCTTGAGGGGACAACTCGCCGATGCTTTGGGCATTGCTCAACGAACAAGCTCGGTCTTGGGTGGGTCGAGGACGAGATCGGTTTTGGGTGGATCGGTCTTGGGTGGTGACGATCCAGATGGTGGCGCCGATGAGCTTCCAACGACGACTATAGGTGCGACTCGCTGGTGCTTCTAGTGGATCAATCTCTCTCTCTCTCTCTCTCTGGGTGTTTGTGTCTCTAAGTCCGAAAATGATTTGAAGGTAAAATAGAAACGTAAATCATTTTTCGGGTCAAAGGCCTTATTTTACGGTCAAAGTTATTCATTTTCCGGAAAATTTTATTTTACATGTACACCCAAACATGCTGCTGGGTGTAAAATGAATTCTGAAAATCATTTACACCCAAAACAAACACACCCTTAGTCTTTTTTATTTTATGTAGGAAAAAATTTGGAGAAGTGAGGTATCGATCCTCGTGCCCTAACAATGCTATGGTTATGCTATCCCCTTTGACTCTGTAAGTCTATTTGGATACAGTTAAAAACTGAAAACTGAAAATACTGTAGCAAAATAATTTTTAAATGTGTGGATAGTACTATAAGACCCATTTTTAATTAAAAAAATTGCTGAAAAGTGAAGTTTGTAGGTCTCGTGAACAGTACACAGCACGAGACCCACTAACGTGCACTGTTCACAAGAAAAGTCAACAACCACGGCTAAAAAAAAAAAAAAAAAAAGCACGTGTAATGCAACATCTTAATCCAAACGCTACCTCTATATATATATATATATAACACTTATCTAAAAAAAAAAAAAAAAAGCGCGTGTAATGTAACATCTTAATCCAAACGCTACCTCTATATATATATATATATAACACTTATCACTTATCGATTAGATTAATAGAAATGTATTTATATAGGTGATATGTCATAATGGATAACTTTAATCCGTTTATTAACAAACTCGATTACTTAAAGAAATAGATAATAGGATCAATATAATAAAAAATAAAAAATAAAAAAAAATAAAAAAATTGAACATAAATGTTTAAAAATGAAAACTATATAATGTAAATGCCTAAATGGCAAAAATAAAAAAACCCCAAACATTTGGGGTAAATTATATGTTTGCCTTTTTTATTTTATGTATGAAAAAATTTGAAGATAGTACCTTAACAAGGTTTTTGTTTATGCTCTACCACTTGAGCTACATTCCTTCTCATTTTAAAACTTAAAGAAATAGATAGAGATTTATATCGTTACAATAAAATCAATAATTTAAAAAGTTTCAAGGAACAAAAGATAAAGATTTGGATGATTATCTTAACATCTACTCCCCTCACTTTGCCTTCCATCCAAACACACTGGTAGGATAGCACCAAAAGGATTCGGCCTTATCGAATTTTGGTGAAGCAAACATTAAAAGTAACGGACGCCCTTGCCCAGAGACTCATTCAACCACATTATCACAACCATCTTCTGAAGTAACGGACGCCATGTAGTAACAAAAACCAGTGACAACAATTTCACCTGCTCCTATCTAAAAAAATGTCGTAATGGAAGAAGGGAATTTATTCCATCCAAATAGTGATTAAGCTTAAAGAACCACTACCAGATTGGTAACAAATACGTACACATTGAATTGAAAGATATGCTATACTGAGACACTAAATGATATCTAAGAACAAATCAACATATGGGATAGTAATTCTTCACCCATGCTTGTTCAAAACTACAAATGGTGTACACAACAGCCTACAGAAGATACACATCTCATAGAGATAATAAACAATTGAGCCTCCTAAGGGCCGAACTTGGTCGACCAAAACTTGGCAGGGAAAACATATATTATGGCCTGTTTGCTCAAGCATCATCTTTTCTACAAGTCAGCCCAAGCAGAATCAAACCCATAGACCTGTATGGATGAATCAATTAATTAAACACGTACCAACCAGAGTTGAGGATCAGTACAATCCAACGAGCATGGTTATATAACAGCCTAGACTATGAACAAACAAAAAAGTAAACTGTTATGTCAAATGGATGTACAATGTTCATCTTTAGAAATATAATAGCCATAATTTTCTATCAATTATCTTGTATGGAAACAAGATACTTGAATTGTTGGATTCCTAGGAAACCAATAGGACAGACCACTATCTAGCAAAATGGTCCCTCCGGACTGGACTTGTTGGTTCTATTGGCTTGTGTAAGGGTCCCCCCTCCTTGAGAGATGTTATTATTAGGGAGAAGGCTTAGTTTTCTTTTGTGTTGTATTCCTGTTTTGTTTGTTGGAATAAAATGTTCCGTTCATCAAAAGTGCATTAAAGATGGAGATCAAAAAGTAATAGTTTACAGACATAATGTTTGGGCACTTGACAAAAATGTGAAAAAGAAAAATGTTTGAGATCTCATCCAAGAACAAATTATGCCTCTAAAGACAATATAGCAAACTGGGGCTTCCATAGCATCTCCATTAATCAAACATTCTATTAAGATTATAAAACGCAGAACAAGTAGAAAGGCACTAAAATGATCATCTCATGACCATGTAAGTAAATGCCGGTTTATAAGTGCAGGAGTTTAATTTTAAATTCAGGACAATGGTAGTGTACCTTAACAACAATTATCTATTTCGCGTGGCTCCACAAGGATATAGAGTGGCTTTCCATTAAGCCTGCATTGTCCCTGAAAGCTATGCATTTGTCAAAGAGTATCATCCTAATTCCAAATGTCCATTTCCAGTAACATTGCAATCCAAATAAGGTGAAGGTGAATCATTCTCCTCTACTCTCCTCCCCTCTCCTCCCCTTCCCTCTACTCCCCTCTACTCTCCTCCTTCTCTAAACTTCCAAACAAGCCAATAGTTTTGCATTTCTGGAATATATAATCCCCCCTTATCAGCCACAAAACTACCTAGATGGTTTTAAAGGACAAAGCTCCCTCTACACATAGGCATGTTGAACACCCTTTCAGTGAAGAACAATAATGTGCCAGTTCAATAATTTTTAGGACAGCATCCCCCCCCCCCCCCACATGGGAGAAAAAAGTTTTTTCCAGTTTTCTTTTCTAGTATTATGTTTATCCAGTTTTTAACAAGCTCATACAATTTACAAGAGTTATTATGCAACCACCAAAAAGTAAGTCGCTTAGTATAATTCAACCTTGCACTATGATTAGTTTAGCTGGAAAATCAACCTCTATGAAATAGTCATAATGAGGTGGGGATCCACTCAGCAAAGAAAAACTAGACAAAGTACTTGTCATTTTTCTTTTCCAATTATCCTTTCCATACTACTGTGGTACTGTACTGTAGTGAAAGCATCACTTTGGCAATGCCTAGGCCTGCTCTTCGATTAAGCGGGACTTTGGCGAAAAAGCTGTCAAGATCAAGCTTTTAAAGTTGTTACACTTGGCAAGTCGGGTAACCGCACAAACAAGTACTCATGTGGTATGATTAGCACCCCTAAAATTAAAATTTTAAATTTTTATAAAAATGAAACAGAAAAACGAAATCTTTTTAAATTCAGTACAATAAGATTCTCAAAAAAAAAAAAAAAAAAA